>NC_142248.1:35563395-35714357 GCF_052056855.1 Sturnus vulgaris
GTACACAAAGGCAACTTTCTTTTACATTTACAAAAGGCTTCTTTACAGGTTTGCACATGAATTTAAGCAGGTGCTTCTGCATACAAATTCAGTGTCAGTTCCAAAGTCAGTTTTCAGTCAATGGCACTTGAGTAGTGAGTAAAGAAAAATTAAGGGTAGCACTGAGCATTTTGAACACAAAGTGCACAGAAATGAAATACCTGCTAGTAATAAACCTGAAATAAATTTGATAGCATTTTATAAGAAAGATTTAATTTTTAAATGGCAAAAACATAGTGATTTTTTTTTTCATTATCCTTATAATTCCCTCTCATTACAAACCCCAGAGACTAGCCAACAGTTCAGATGTGAACTGGTGCCTTTTCCTAATTTCTAGAAAGTTGCACTCACAAAAATTTGGGTTATATCGTCATGAAGAATCAATTAATGTGCTATTGATTTATAGATATGATGTATCTCAAGTTCAATTCTCTGTGTTCCCTTTCAAGGCTCACTATAGGTCTTTCCCATCCCAATATTCTTCCTTACAGGTACTGCCTCCTTCCTGCACACTTCATGAAGATATTCACATTAATAATATTCTGTGAAATTGGTTCTCAGATATTAATTATATCCACACTTTGGCAAGGGTTAAATAAGAGAACTTGCCTTAACACTATGGTATTAAACTTCCTATACCAGTTTGTGTTTTTCCTTTTTATTATTTTGGTTATTTTAACACCTTTATCGAAGGTTTCATTACTTGCTTAGTTACAAGGACTGCATGAGGTCCTAGTTCTCTGAAAATATGAAGAATAAAAAGCTTCTTCATTCCTAACTGGAACAGTTTTTTGGCTAAAATGTGATTTAAATGCTCTATTACAGCAACTTTTGCCTGCACATGCAATTAGTACTTCTCTCTGTTATTCTTTGCACACATCTGTTTCTTTACAGCCAAGGACACAAACTCTTACAAAGGAACATGACAAAAACATTTCACCCTCCTGTACCTTCTCACTGCACAAACAAGATGTTCTGTTTGGAGGCAGATGTCTGGTTCTACAGTTGAGATTTCACTGTTTTATATTTATACTTTTTATTTATCAAATAAAAAGCAATTGATACGTCTATAATTTTCAATAAGGTCTAATCTCATTTGTAAGACTGTAATGAAATTCTCTGCTCCACACTTACCTTGCAAATTGGTATTTTTGTCTTTCATAACATATATTTACACTTTGCTTAGTCTCAGCTTGATGTCAGCATGGACTTCAACCATTCCAAGAAGAAAATGAATAGAAGTTGGGGGAAACTTGTGTGGCTGGCAACAGGCACACATGGTTAAATGTCAGCATTTTGGTATGTCATTTACTGGTCAGACACTTCAGTGTACTGCCATCCAACAAACCTATGAGACATATTATCAAGGAATATATGCCAGCTCTTTTCCAGCAAACTGCTTGATGCCTGATGCCAAGTACTGGTGGGTGTATACCTTTTTATGCTGTCACTGCATTCAGCCTCCAGGGTGTTGCATGAAAGGATCACTGGATGTTAATGAATAACAAAATGTGTCATTTCCCCTTAGAATTTATCTATCTATCATATCCAGTGAAAAAGACATGTTTGTTTTCTTCTGCCTGTATTTACATGTGTGTCAAAATACGTACTGTTAAACCTGACCACATGCTTAGGCAGTATGTTGTCTTGTTAGTCTTTTTTTCATGATTACTATTGCACACCATCATACATCCCTTTTCTTATAAAAAGTAAGTATCCCAGTAAAATGAATTTGGACACAAATGTCTGTCTCTTCCTGGTTAGACTAGCACCTTGTGTTTAAAACTACAATTTTCACAGGCAATGAAAAGCTCTTAACCTATTTAAGTATATTGCCACTCATACATCAGCAACATATGATAGAAAATAAAAATGTGAGAAGCATCATTAAAGATCCAAACCACAGTAGAATAAATAATATGAAAAAGCAAATTGTGATTACCTTGTAAAATAGGTATTAATGTTTGGCATGATCAAACTCCTTTAATGACATACTACTGTTGCCCAATTTATATATTGAAATAAAGGGTTCAGATCTGCAGATGATTTTTAAATAGTTTTGAAGAAAACACATTTATTTTGGACACAAGCCAAAGCAACACATGAAGGTCAATCAAAGAACCCACAAGCCAGTATCAGACCAATGAAGTCTGACTGCACAAAACCATGGTGAGACACCTTCTGATCAGCTAAAAAAAATAAGTGCAATAGGTAAATTTTAGAAAATAAGAATTAGAAGATGCTGTTCATTATAAATATTTCCTTCAGTTCTTCTGAAAACCTTCCTGACTGGCAGGTTTTCAGTATTTGCCTATAGGTTTCTCTCAAGTAAACCATGTTCAGAACATCAGTGCATGATAAAGCAATCTAAATAAATATTCCAACACCACTTCTAATATTGTTTTGCAGTTGTACAAAAATATCAGTGTCACTCCTAGATATGGGAAGAATAGTTACAGGTATCAAATTGCACTACATAAAGGTAATTTTATTAGACAATCTAGCAATTGGAAATTTTGAATTTTCTTTGCAAATGTTAAAGGTTTTATGTGATACCAATATTTTCACAAGCAATATGTGCTGTTTCCTAGAGAAAAATATTTGAGTGCATGCACAGTTTTAACGAAAACTCAGTTCACCGTGGGTCTTAATTGTGTTTTTCAGCAAACTGATTTAAAGTTCCCTGGGGCACACATACTGTAGGATTGTGACATATCACACCAGGTTAAGTCAAACTCAAAAAGTTATGTGATATGACAGCGTGTAAAACACATGATTAACGCACCCATTGGGAAATTTGGCTTTATGAAAAATGGTGCAACAGGGAAACTTGGGGCACTCTGGTAAATTGTCTTTTTAAAAAATAATAATTAAAAAAAATACTCAAAAGTATAGTACTTTTTTAGATTCTGTTTGATATACACATCTTTCATCTTTGGATAAAATGCCACTGTCAAAGATCAACACATATTTGTGGTCAATGCAGAAAGCAAAAAGTTGTATTCTCTTGGAAAAGAATTGATTTTTTTGACAACTTAGAGTATGACTGTGATGAAGTACATACAAAAGGTCCATAAATTATAATTTCACTTCCTGAAATTATAGGTACATACTATACCTTTTCTACAAAGGATATAAAGGTAACATTTGCCAACACAGGGAGACTAGGTTTGTTTTCCCCCCTGTGAAAGAGTAACCATCTCTTGTGTCCACATTTTCTGGACAGAGAGCACTGACTATTACAGACATGTCATGAAACAGGGCTACACCACATAGATTTCAGATTCCATTTACTCCCTCATGTAGCATTGTAAAGAAGCTCCTAAAATTGTCTTCCTTTGTGATATGTCAGCCTAGGTGTGGTGCTGGGTAGCACAACCATTGGCCACTCTTCACTGATGCACTTATTAAGAAATAACAAGTTTTTATATTTTTAAGTCTTTTGCAGCAGCAAACTGTGATGTTATTTGGCAATTTTAAAAACTGACTTTCTATTGGGGGCTTCCCATCCTTTCTCTGCTCTTCCCATCAGGTTTGAATTGAATGGTTAATTTCAACTAAATTTAATAAGGCTAGAGTTTCAAAAATATTGCCTTTTTCTATGGCTTGTCAAAATAGACAGCTGGCAGTGGACAGAGATTTTTTTTTGCATCCTTTCTCAGGGAAAAGCTTAAATATCTCTCAAGATTTGTTAGACAAAATAGAATAATCCAAAGTGTCACTTACTTTCACTGCTCACCTGGATTGGAAAGCAAATCCAAAATTCTTGCAACTCCTTCTTTTATTGCTAAGTGTCTGACAAAATATTAGTTGCCTAGTTTACTACACAACTGCCCCTTGCAATGCAACAGCAAATGGAAACACAAGAAGTCTGAGATGCTCAAAAGAATCACAAACATGGGACCCTGTGTACCATGACCAAGTGCCAGAACCTAGCCAAGCCATGAGTGAGAACAGACAGATCATTTCCAACAAGGAGAAGCCAACAATCAGTGCCACCCTGCTCACTTTCATCATCATTTGTTTCAGCTTGTGCCGACAGACCTGAACAGCCCCCCAGCTGCTGAGGAAGGGAGACAGATATCCTTACAACAGAGGAGGTGTCCAGCTTGTGCTCTAGCCCTAATTCTGCAGCTGTCCTCTGAACTCTTGGCGATACAAGGAAAAAAAGACACCAACCTTCCTGAGCACGGCTACCATGGACTACAAAGCTCCAGCAAAACGAAGATCTGTGCTTACATGAAGCAGGGGTGGATGGAGCTGGGCACTGAGGGGCTCTGTGTGAGTCACTTGTCTGTGATATTCTCCAGGGTAAGGTAAATCAAGCAGAGTTATTGCAAACATTACAGCTCTCTTATCCATTCCTTTACATCCTGATTAGCAGTAAAGCCCAATACTCAAATGTTGATATTTAGGCAGAAGATAAAACCTTATCAGTCCACAGAAAGAGAAAGGAAAGGTGTTAGATGTTAGATATATCTAGTAACTAATCTGGTACACCTTAAAAATAATCTAGCTTTCAATTCTGTACTTTTTAAAATTAAGGATCCATTAAAACTTGAGATACTGGCACTTACAGTTCCCAGCATTTTACCATGTTTTGGTTGAATTTCAGAATCTGAAATACTAGGACATTTTAAGGATGACATTTGACTAAGACATTATTCACTAATAGGGTGAGTTTCCTACAATCTACACAGTATAGATTCAATTAAGGGCAATTGGGAAGGGTGAGTGAATATCCTTTCAGTGGGATCACTGGGGATCAAGGGCCACAAAGAGAACCATTTGTGCAGAATTCCCACTGTTCTGTTAAAGATTTTATGTTCTGACCTGAAGCATCCAACTATTTTGGACTGAAATTGTAGATCATGCTGAATTATTTTTAACATATTTGGAGGTCAAAAAGGAAATATTTCCCTCTCTCTCTTCTTCAAGGAAAAATAAAGCATATGTCCTGTTCCCATCCTCCCACAAGAACAATAAGAATGGCTTTAAGAAGGGCAGCTAATGTTCAAGCTGTTGACTAGGATGTATAAAATTTAAAGGTTTTCATGTCTAAAGTAGAGCCTGCCAAAACCAGATTTTCCCTTAGAACAATAATATTAGCAATAATAATTAATAAAATATTCAAACATATTCATCAAACATATCAGTCTTCTTTATTTTTTTTTAAGAATTAACGTTTCTTCTGAATTCTGAAACTATATCCCCTTTTTTTTTTTCTACTTTTGAAATAGTTTTCCTTATGGGAACTCTTGGTAAGACTGTTTGGAAATTGTTCTATTTCAAAGAAGCTCATACTTGTAATTGCATAGAAATATCCCAAGTAAATTGCTTTGAATTGATGGTATGCTTGAAGAGACATTATAAGTGATATTATATACATACACACAGAATAATAAACACAATATATTAACTCACTTCAGGTCAATAAAGATGTTTCTGAGATCTGGATAGTTTTCTGCAAAATGCTACAGAAAATTAGGGTGCCTGATACTCTTATAAAACTCTTCACTCAAAAAAACTCAGTGCTGAGCCTGTCCACAAAGCTAAAACCTTGTTCAAGCAAACAATCTTTGGACTGTGCAGACACAAGGTAAATGTTTGAAATGTTTTGGTCAGAGGCAAGGGGAGATAGGGTCTCTGTAAGAAAACACCCAGGCAGAAGGAGGGTTTGGGGGGCTGGTCCTTGCCAGGCAGCAGTGACAGCAGCCCCAGCACCTGCCTGGGCTGGCACAGGACTCAGGGTGCTCGCCCTGAGAAGCAGGGTGTGCTGCACGGGTCACACAGAGTCTTTGGGAAGAACCGGGGCTCTGCTCTACATGGCAGGTGTGTGCATGTCTCTGTGTGTCTGTCCTTTTAATGCCTGCTGGGCGGGAGGCTCAGGTGAACTGGGGAGAAAGACACTCACTGCCTCTCTGCTGCACCTCCATGGCAAAGCCCTATGGTATTCCAACAGGGCTGAGATATATTCCTACAGAGAGGATATTAAAAAAAAAAAAATATATAAAAACAAAACGCCAGCACTTACAGATCTTAAAAACAAGGGTTGTCTTGTTAAAACATTTTAAAACCAATATACACCTTTTCAAAGTAACATTTTATCTCTGCTGTATATTTCTTTGGGTTGGCTTAAAAATGCTATAGACAAGTTATCATTCTCTGCCCAGTTATATTGGATTTTTCTGTGAGAGGCAGGTGAAGTGATTGAGTAGTAATAGAAATGGACATCTCCATTAAAGAATAAGTAACCATGCAATTGTGCAGTCAGACAAAACAGTGCTGTTGGGGGCCTGATCTTTTCTTAAAACAAAATGACGCAAAAAAGTCCTGGTCCAATCTTACTGAGTACACCATGAACATATCTGTTCTTTCCTAAGCCTGTGCCTTTGGTAATTTCATAAAGCGTGGTTGGTGCTGAACAAACACAGTGAGAAAAGGGACCATATCCCCAAAAAACATGTTATTTGAAAGCATAGCACACCAAAATATAAACAACACCTTACCCAAAAACATCAATAAGAAATGCCTTTATTAGCATGATTGTGGAAATGACAGGACTCATATTTATTTCTGCTACAGAGAGGTTTCCTCTAGTTTGAATTCCTTTCTTTCTCAGCTGGTCTGCCACGAGCTTTAGCACAAACGAAGGGGAAAAGGCTCAACAGGATTTCAACAATTTATTACATTATAGGGGTTTATTTTTGCCCATTAATCCTGGGTCTCTTTCAAATGAAGACATCAAATTATGCCAAGATGCTACACGACTTGTGATACTGCCAGCTCTCAGCTGAGTAAAGAAAACAGGACAAATTATTTCTTTTGGGACCGAGACACAAACTTTTTCTGTAACTTGCTCTTTTCCCTAGTTATCCACTCAGTTTTCATACCTTTATGTGATTAGTCATTGCCTTAACTGCTGAACTGTGGAATCAACAGTATCATTAAACATAGCTTAAATGCTGTTAATGTGAAAAGTTTGCATTCAAGATAAAATCGGTGTCCAAGAAGTATAAGCTTTATATATAATGGAGTGGGGAGCAGTTTTATAGCTGGAAACCATGTTTTAAAAGTTATTGGACATCTGAGCAGTTTTTGTGGAAGATTGTATTTCTCGTAAAAACTTCCAAGATGTTCTAGGCAATCCAAGAGAGAAGACAAAGAACTCCAGGCCATGAAGTAAATGAAATCTTATTATTCCTTATTAAAAGCAGAAAGCAGGTGAGATATAATTTTAAAAGAGTCCTGATTTAATATACTTAATCCATATTCACTGATGGAATATACATAAGGCATTTTCACATAACTGAGTGTTGCAAACATCAAAATAAGCAACTGTACGTGTATCACCAAAAACAGAGGAATTAACTGATCTGCTAATGTGTAAATAATTTTGAAGTGAATAACTAGACTCTGAAAAGAGGCTGGAAACTCTGCAGAGGTATACACCTACCTATACATGCATATAAACCGTGGGCATGGAAATTCAGATCTGTATTCAAACTTGGTAAAACTGATAAATAATAGATTCTGTTAACTGAACCTAGGCTAGAGAAATAACCGTTCTCATTACACACTCCTGAACTGAAGTTCTTGCAAATTACAAAGCCTTGGCCCTGTCTGACTTTTCCTTGCCATGGGAGTTCATACCTCCACATCTCACCTTTAATTCTTTCTGTTGGTGTTCAGTGTCATGTACTGTACCTCCTTATATTCATGTCAAAGAGGAACTGGAGGAAAAAATGGGGAAAATTTTGTAATCCACTTTCATTGTCCCGCCTGAAATACTAGTTCAGCTAAACAAGAATAACAAAATATTCATACCAGGTGTGCAAAAATGAAACCTCCAGACTTTTTTTTAATTTATTTTTTTTTTAATTCTGATGCACAGCAAGCTCCTTATTCTATCCATTTTTAATTTTCTGCCATTTCACACATGGCTGTTCTCTGCTCTACTGTACATGAGATTTTTCTCAGCGATGTGTTTCATTTCTGTGCCCAGAACATTCTCCAAGATTTCTAGTGAGTGGTTTTTTCTTTCAAGGCTTTTGAAGAACCTTCCAGAACCAAATTTTTGCTCTTGAGGGCTAAGATTTGGGAACGGCTGGCCCATCTGAGACATTTGGTAAACTACTGGAGGAGTCTGGACCACCAGTGTACAGCTGGCACCCTGAAGGTTTTCTTTGGTATCTAAACCTGAGATTACAATCCAGAAAATCCTGCCTCAGATAAAGGAAACCCAGACAGCCTGAAGCTGACCTGGTCAAGAGATCCTGACCCTCTACCAGAAGCATGTGGCAAGCAGTGAGATTTTCGTTCAGCATTTCATGATTCTCAACGTGAACAGGTTTTGGCTCTAGGACATGGAGTGTCACAATGACAAGCGAGTCAACAGGAGTTCTGGTTTCAGATGTGAGGTAATGTGGTGCCTATTGTCCTCTTCATGCAGGAGAAGAGAGATTAGGTGTGGTTTGATTAGACTCTGCTTTCATTATATTGTCTGGGGAAAGTGTATCCACCTTACACAGTAAAAATCCTTTCTCAATCATTCACAGAGCCAACCTGGACTCAAAATCATTGCTGGGACCTTTGGCCTCCCTTGGTAATAAGATGAAGACAGCTGATGAAAAGGAACATAATTTCCCCCAAGGAACCAAACATTGTACCAAGTCCTTCTTTTCTTTAGCCTCTCCAGGGGCCTTTTTCTGTGTTCATTTCTATCTCTGGTTTATTAATGAACACACCTTCTATGGATGGGTATCTGCATCCTTCCAAATTATGAAAATTTGAATTTAACCTCTTGACCTATCCAATATATCTTTCACCTGATGTGAGGAAATAAAAAAATTTAAAGGAGACATGGATCCACTTTGCTCCTGGTAGTGAGACAAAGTGCTTTACAGACAAACTGCAGAAAGATATTGCTTTTTTTTTCTGGCCTCTGAAGAATAGTGGAAATTTTGAAGCTGAATGGGTTTAAGGAATACTTAATGATGAAGTACCATTTCCTAAAGGGAGAAGCCAACCAAAATGTAGCTGGTTTTCAAATTACACTTGTAACTATTTAGATAAACAAAGCATAAATTGGGTAGACCTTCCATCAAGAAAAAAAAAAAAATCATGGCCATTTGTAAACTGGTAGTTCACACATTTTTGGTGCCTTTTTCATGAATTCATAACATGACATGCTTAATGGAAATAGTGAAATAAAGGGCAGGACTTTTCAAGAGTACAAAAAAGATCAGCATTTATTGCAGCAGATTTACAGCTAATTTTTGTAGTACTACTGACATATCCTATCAAATTCGTAGGTTTTCAAATATTATATTACTTGATTTTTGAATCTTATTAGTGGGTTTGAATGCATTGTGATATTAAATTTTTTGTTTTCTAATGTGATATGAGAAATTGTTATGATATCAATCTTTCCAATAATATCTGCAATTTTAAATCCTTGTATCATGCTTCTGTTGTATCACAACCAGTAATAAGATATGTATTATTTTTAGTATTGATTTTTCACTGTAAAATTATCAGGTTCCCACTGTATTTATTCATTTTAATTGTCCCTAAGACTGCACTAAGTTAGTAGGATGTTTATTTTGAAATGCAGAGGGAAGAGGAGGAATATTTTATCAATTTACAGGGAGCTTATAAGACTGGAAATTCTGGAGACATCACAACAGCTTAGGGCAAAACCCTACTGTTATGCAATATGGTTGTTGAGGAGGGGTGCTGGCAGGAGAACCAATCCACTTGTGCAGAACTGGGCAGAGCAAGGCAACTGGGGAGAGAAGATGCTCAGGGAAGGTGCCTGGGGTGCATGCTCTGCGTGCTGCCCAGTGCCCAGCAGGCTGTAGCTGCTGCTGGTCTCAGAGGTGCTGAGTGGAAGGGCAGCAGGTCCCAAAGGAGGCAGCAGCCTGTGGGTGGAAGGAGGGCCCTGCTCCATCCCTGCCCTGTGTCCCAGCACCCAGATGTATGTAAGGCTAAGGTTTACTAGTGAGAACAGCTAGAGAGACCTATCTTAGTGATTTTTTTCACTATCTTGAACATCTTCTGACACTTGTGTGTATTTGGTTAGTGCAAATATCCATGGATGAAGATAAATCAATACTTTAGAAGTGAGTTTATTTGTTGTCTTTAAATCACATTCAACTGACTGTACATTTCCTCAGGAGGTACTGTTTATTCTTATTCTTACAGAAACTTGCTGACTTTCACTCATTTATATTTTTTAAGGATTTCATACTGCTGTTGCAGTGGGGCAACCCTAGCTGGATGCCAGACACCCACCAAAGCCTATCATTCCCCTCTGCAGTTGGACAGGGGAGACAAAATATAAGAAGTAGTTATGAGTTGAGATAAGGAGAAAGATCACTCACCAAATGCTATCATGGGCAAAATAGACTGAAATTAGAAGTATTAATTTAATTTATTACAAACAAAATCAGAGCAGGATAATGAGAAGTAAAGTAAGACCTGGAAAATACCTTCTCCCTACTCCTCCCTCCTTCCCTACTCTACCTCCTCCCATCTGGCAGCCCAGGGAGATGGGCAAAAAGGGTTGTGGTCAGTTCATCACACATTGTTTCTGCTGCTGCTCAGGGAGAAGAGTCCTTCCCCTGCTCCACCATAGGGTCTCACCCATGGGGGACAGTTCTCCACAAGCTGCTGCAACATGGATCATTCTTCAATAGGGTGTTGTCCTTCAAGCACAGGCTTCTCCAGTGTGGGTCCTCACAGGAAATCCTACCAGGAAACCTGTAGTAATTACATCGAGATGGACATGACTGGCACCATCACCAGTCCTTTATTAGAAGCTTCTCATGCATTCTCTCAGGCAGCTCCACACAGCTCTGACTCCTTCTCTCCTCTCTGCAAGTTCCTTTCTTCCTTCTGCATGACTGGCTAAACCCAAGCTGTCCCTCACACAACATCTTACCTTGTCTGCTTCTCACAGCACAGCCAGCAGACTCCAACTGCAACTTACTTTTAACCAGCTGACCCTCTCTTTTATCACACCCATCCTCCTTAGGCAGGCAAGGCTGTTTCCCTCCTCAGTAATCAGTTCAGCTGTAATTTATTGGGAAAGATTGCCTCCTGCATTATCCTTACAAACTATTCTCCTACAGAATCCTGCTCCAGTGCAGGCTCCTATCTCCACGAGCCTGCAGGTCGGGGTCACAGCCTGTTCCAGCACAGGACTCCCACGGGGGTCACAGCCTGCTCTCAGGAATCCAGCTGCTCCCCCATGGAGCTCCTGCAGCTGGATCTGCATCCCCATGGGCTGCAGGGGCACAGCTGGGCTGCACCGCGGGTGGCAGGGGAAGCACACTCCAGCACCTACAGTCCCTCCTCCCACTCCTTCTCCACTGACCTTGGTGTCTGCAGAGCTGTTTCTCTCACATATTCTCACCCTGCTATTGCCCGGCCACAATTACATCTGCTCAATAACTTTTGTTCTTTCTTCTTAAATATGTTATCACAGAGGTGCTACCACTATTCCTGATGGGCCTGGCCCTGGCCAGCAGCACATCCATCCTGGAGCCAGCTGGCACTGGCTCTGCTGGACATGGGGGAATCTTCAGCAGCTTCTCACAAAAGCCACTCTTATAGCCCCCTTGCTTCCAAAAATCTGGCCATGCAAACCCAATTGTACTAAATATTTATGTTCTGGGGACCTTTGGTGAACTTTGACAAAAGGCTTTGGACAGAGTTTCTTTCCTTTCTGCATAACTGTGAGAATATACACTACTGTTCAAATCTAAAAGCACACTGCATTGTAGAACCTGGTGAAGAATCCTGCAGTCTGCAAAGTGAGAGAACTCAGAGTAAACGAGGTCCTTATGAGAAGATAGCACTTTACCCAGAAATCCATCTTTTTTAATTACTAAATCACTTCAAACTTCAAAATGTAATGGAAACAATATGATGTGGCTCTTGATGTTGGCTTCTACAATTAGTATGTTATTAATTAAACTCTCAACTAATATAATAACTTGACTGTTGGAACCTCTCTTTGTATTTAAAATAAATGAAGACTCTGGCTCCAATTATAAATAGACCATAATTCTAAAGGCTTAAAACTTAAAATTAAATTATTCAGAAATAAATTGTTAAATTTAGGTTATATTTCTGAGAAATTATCTTTGTGCATTTTAATTTTATTGCATATAATATATCCCATCGTCTTTTTTCACCAGCAAACTGTTTTTGCAGTGTCCACATGCATCTCTCTCTATTAACATGTGCATGCACACACACATGTGCTTGTACACTCTTACAGTTAAATGTTGTTTCCTGAGCAATGATCTCTGCACATGTTGAAGCAAGGATAAGTTGGTCTGAGATAGAACTATCTCCTTTTTGAAGAACTGTTCCACAGAACTCTGGTTCATGGCATTGCAGAGGAGTTCCAATGCTTCTGCTTTCATTGAACCATCAATAAAATTTCTAAAGTCTCAGTGGACTTTGCAGAAGGTTAATGGTTTGGCAACAAGAAATGGTTTTTACCTCTCAAAAATCAGGTTGTTTTCTTGTATGCTTTAACCGTTATTTTGGCAGTCACTGCTCCTTTATCCACATCCAATAAAATCAATTTAAGAAAGTGTTTTGCCATGCTTACCCTCTACTAATGACCAGACTTAACATCTGTTATGATCAGCAAAGAGGTTCATAGGGACTGAAAAATTTTTGGTTTAAGACCTCTGTTTAAAGACATTACATTGCAAAATCATTTGTCAGTGATCTGGGATCTATGAATTAAAAGTGACCAAAGAGATTGGTGCTGTCCAGAAACAAGCAATACTGGATTAAAAATTTGGCAGTCTGTTTTGAGAACATTTGTTCAATCAGCTGTAAAGTTATGCCAACCAGATCTATATAGAAAAATTTAATACAGAACATTTTGTTAGAAAAAGAGGTTTCAAGGCAAATGACTTTTTTTTTCCCCTCGAAGTGACATGAACATGATTAGGTTTCCTGTAAAATGAGAAAATGTTTAAATTATTTTTAGACTTTAAGGCAGATGCTACTTAGTACTGATTGAAACATTCTGCATCATCCCAAATTTACAAGTTTGTATTTTGTTACAAAAACAATGAACAAATGAAAAGCAATAGAACATTTTAAACAATGCCATATTATAATCTGTCAGCAGATTATGCATGACTATTTTTGGCATGTGTTGATATAATATAAGAAACTACAAAATTAAACAACTATATTTAAAAAAAAAAAGAAAAAAATCAAAAGTTTCCAAAAAAAACCCAGTTTCTAAAAGGGCATTTTTTCAAATTTTATTTTTAAGACTAGGAAAAAAAAGTATTGTTATCAGAAATGTATAATTTTGTCCAGATTAGACATTCTTCCATTTTAATTTTGGATTTCATCTAGCTGAATATTTTCATGCTTGGTATTAGAAGCTACCAGAGAGGTGTTATGAATAAGGCTATCCTAATTTACTATTGGTGTCCTATTTCTGTGTTTTCAGTGGAAAAAAGAAAAACAAAATGAATTCAAAACATATTTTAAAACTAAGGAAATTTAAAACCTGTTCCTCACTTGAAGGGAAAGAATAAACTAACAGCAAAACTTTATCAAGGTAAGGAACAAGTTTACTGCTATGAGTTCAAGTGTTGAAACCACTGAGGGGGAGTGTGTTAGCATCTGTGGATATTATTTTTGTGTCTCCACCATCAACAAGATATCTAGTTAACTGGGCTGCCAATAGAAAGCCAAGCAGCTATAAACCAGCTGTACACAGATGTATGCATTCCTCCTGCAGAGCCATCTGCAGATTTTGCCACAAATCCCGTGTTGGCTCCAAAGGTTTTGGTGCCCTTGGGGAACTGGGGAATTTCTGTGCCTTCAAGAACAAGTTTACTTATTCAAGCACAAAACACTGTTCTGTCACCAAAATATTTCTGCCCTCCATGACATCTTGTCTCATAAACATTAATTGATTTTCTTCAGCACCTCAGAGGTGTTGCTTTGTTGGGTTATGGGGTGTTTTTTTTGTTGTTTTTTTTTGTTGTTTTTTGGGGGTTTTTTTGTGGAAAATCCCAGGCCATTTAGGAGTATGCACAACTTCTCTCATTTGTCACCTTCCCAACGCTGCTTATATTTTGGAGAACGTGTGTTGTCAGCTGTAAGAGTTCTGGGTCAAAAACTTTCCGCTTCTCATTCACTTGGAAACAAGAGCCTGAGGGTCTTACCCATTTCAGCTGCTTTTATCATTTTGGATAGATTTTTCAAAAGTGCCCTCCTCCCCAATTTCTTTTCCAGGAGATGCTAATGTGGCTCCTCAAACGTAATAGTTCTGTCACGTAGGATGACAAATCTTCACCCACAATGAGACACGTTGATAACAATGACACCCCATTATCTACATCATAAACGGGTACCCTGTCCTGTAAACTGGCCATGGACTTATCTAAGGATAATACACTAAACTTCCTTTTGCTATGAGAGCAATGGCTATGAATTGAATCATCTAATCTTGGAAAGGAAGTGTGGGAAGGACTTCCAAAGATCACATAGCCTTTCTTCATGTCTCCAGGCAGGATCAATACCTTTCTATCTCTGTAAACAGAGATAGGCTCATTAACTTCCATTATTCCCAAACATCTTAAAGGTCTGCTTGTGAACTGCTTTTTAGGCAGGCAAACCTGCTAAGAATGTGCATAACTCTTAGTTTCAAAAAAATGTTAACAATTGGATGTAGTATTGCCCAATGTTTGTATACAAGAAGTTTTACACAAAGAATAACAGAAAATTTAAAGTATTTTCTCCATGCATAGATAAACTTCACAACTTCTCATTCTAAGCATTTATAGGGATTAAGCAGTGCATAGCCTACAAATAATTTTCTGAAGTACATTTAAAAATATTCATAACGATTAGGCCATAAATAGATGTATTACTAACACTCATTGGTCCTTGGATCAACAACTCACCAGGGAAAAGAGCAGAGAAACATGAAAGCTGATTCAAGAAAGTTGCAGGGAGAGAGAAAAAATCCTTAATGAATATCTAGTGCAGTTGAAGATGTAACAAGGATAAAAATCACCTAATTAAAAGATAATCTCTCTTACTTTGTAGTATTGGAGCAATAAATGACTGCAGAGATTGAGTAATCAACAAAGCTAAAATGGTTTCTTTAAACAATCTTCAAACTTGTTTAGCATGCTTGTGTCAACGCAAGGAAGATTACTCCAAACTCTCTGGTGATGTAAATAAAAACAACTCCATTGATGTTGTTTGGAATGGCACCCTGTGTGTCAGCACATATTTTAACCTAGTTTTCTTTATTCCCTTGTGAGGGAACTTACTTATTTTGCAATGCCATCTTGGTGATTGCATGCTGGATATTCAAGAGCCTGGCAGAGGAAGAACTCAAGTGGTGCAGTTATCAGGTACTGATTGAAATTCCAGCCCCACAACTCTGCAGAGAAACTTCAGAGACCAGATTCCTCACATCAGATGCACAGGATTCATCGGCCTCTTTGTGAAGGGATGGAGTTTGTACCTAAGTGCTTATAGATGCACTTCTAAATTAATAATATAGGCTTGATATTCCAGCAGGGAGTATTCATACATCCAATTAAAATCCAAAATAGCTATGAAAATTTGAAAAGTATTTATGTCTTTATTTCAAGAAATGGCTTCAAGGAATCCAGAAGTCAAAATGCTGACCTCTGCCTTCCTGGGTCAAATTGTAGTTACATATGGTGGGAAATAATGATATTATACAGAAAATACCTTCTCTTCAGTGGTAAAGCCAAGAAACCAGTGGGTTTCCATCTTTAATTTCTTATATGAGCTGAGCATATGCCAAAACATTAAATATCCCTTAAACCAGCTCTATGAATTTGAAGTTTGCAGGTTCAGTCTGCCTCTAGTTACCATATAATTCAGCATTGCTTTTTTTTTTACTTTCTTTTCCAAAAGAATCTAGACTTCTTTACTTCTGAAGGACTTGAAATCACTTAATTATCCTGTGTCTTACTCTGAGTGTAGTCTTATTGACATTTTACCTGTCATAAATAGTGCTGCCATATTTCTATAGATGATTAGAGATTATTCTATCAGATTGTCATATCCTATTTTTAAAAAGGGTCATTTTTAAAATCATTTGCACTATATAAGAATATAGTCTTTGATTTAAATGCTAAAAAAAATACTGTTTAAACAAACAAAAACTGTTGTTGTAAAAAGTTTGTAAAGATTAAAGTTCAGAGACTAAAACTCTGTTTGTGAGCCAGAGAGTGGGAAGCAAAAGCTTGTATTTTGTCTCCTGCTCCGTGTGTATTTACTTTAAACCTAACTTCAAGGTAGAAACTAAAGTCTCCTGGAAGGAATAAAGAAAGTATCTCTGTGTACTGGTTTCAAATTAGGTTTCCTTTAAGCAGGCACTGCTACAGGTGCCAAGAGTGTGTGTAACTCATGTTGAACAAGGTCTATGAGAGCCTTAGCTGCCATCAGCAAATTCATTTAAGCACTCAGGTTAATATTAAGCTTAGGCATTAATAGAGGAAAATGCACTCCCAAAGACTCTTTTCTTTAAACAAACAAGTTATGCAAGTAAATAGCATTTCTGCGATTTATATTATTCTATAAATGGCATTTTGGCTGCACCTTTTGCATGGAAACAGGAGTACATAAGGAAAGATTTAACACTGTGTTTTATATTAATTGAACCCTTTCTGGTAATTATAGACATCAGGATGTTCCCATGGAAACAATGGAAGTATCAATATGTTGGAATGTGCCATAATAGGGATGTGGAACCATAAATATGGTAAAAATCACAACCAAGTCCCTTACTTTGTGTCCCTTTATTCCAAATACAGTCTTAAACTTTCTTTGGAGTATTATTTCCACCTGAAATATCTCAGGCTTAATGAGAAGACAGTGTGTTGGAAATAAGCACTATGAAAAAAGTAAGTTATGTCTTTAAGTCACTTTTGAATTACAGTTTTTCAGAGATACCTTGGTTTGGATTTACCAATCAATACAAATCATTCCTTTGAGGTTCCTAGCACTCATGCTGACTTCTTAAAACACATTCCAAACTCTGAGCACTCTCACAGTAAAAAAAATTACTTGTGTGCATTATTCAACAAATTTTCCACCATGATATTCTTAAACTTCACCCCAAAGAAGCAAGCAGGAAAAAATGAGAGAAAGCACAAGGTTCTGGTTGCTTACACTTGCAGGTGAAAAATGAATTCCATGAATTCTTGTGGAATGAGGTGAAAAAGAGGTGACCAGGACACTGAAATTGCCCAAGAAAAATAATTCCAAGAAACTTAAAGTCCTCCGACTATAATTTAAGTTATTTTTGTTATATTTTAGTGGATCTTCCTATTTATGAGGAAGTTGTAATACCTGATCTTTACACTTATGAAATTTTTTTGCCTAAGTTTCCTCAGGTATTAAAAAAACATTAGGCAAACACAGAGCTTTTTTTTCTTTTCGTAAAACTTAATGGAGCAGTAACCTAGCTGATTTGAGTTAGATAATCTGAAGAAAAGCCTTGAGATAGGAAACTGAGGCACAGTCAAACCATAGGAAAAAAATTGAGTTAAACCATATGTTTTCCTTACATTTAAAGTCTCAGTGAAAAAGGGAAGTTCCCATATATAAACACATGGCTTTTAAGCAAGTAAAGAATGGGAGAGCATGTGCACCAAACAGCAATTTAATTAAAAGGATACTCTTTAGCATTTTAAAATACAGAAGCAAATTTTTGTAGGGGTACAACTGCCAAAACAAACAAATAAAAGGAACCATAAACCTGGCAGTAAATCAATAAAGTATTTCCTGCAAAAATGTGATAATTCTTTTGTTGTGTGTAGTGTTATCTTTAAACATCAACAACAGTGAATTTTATTACAGATGCAAAAGCTAGGCATGGCAGGCTGTCTATGGGAATATGATCAGATCACAAGGTTGAAGCTAGTCCGTACTAATGACATTTATTTAAACTATCTTGTGAGAGCTTATTCTTTTAAATTGGCTTTTGACCACAATCAGATGAAGACCAAAGTTTCTGGCAGAGTCCAATTTTGTTAAGATGGATGTGAACAGACAAAAAAAAAATTAAAAAGGCAAGAAAACTGACAGTTTCCTTTGGAAACTGTGAAATCTGCAAAGCATATGACTGAGGCCCAGAAGAATAATTCAGGTATACCTGGCCTTGTGGCCAACGTACAGTTGACCAAATGGCCCTGGACATAATCATGTCCCTATTGGATTCTGTTTCAATATTCCTACTGAGGATAAAAGAGTTATGATTTCACCTTACTTGTGAATGTTAGTTGTCTGGAAATAAATAGCTTTCTGTTCTAAGTTTTATGCTTGTTTTTCTTTGAAGAAAACACTATTATTTTTGAATAGCATTAACAAACACAAGGGCTGTAAGTTTCAGTAGTTTGAAAACTTTGTCTCTTGCTACATATTTTACTTAGAAACACAAACTCCTGCAGACCTTTCCAACAAGTCCTCTAATCCCTCTGCTCCCTCCACTGGCTTCCCACAGAACTCTGCATTCGTCTGAAGGCCTTTATTCACAAAGCCTTGGATCATATTATTAAAAGATCAGTGAAATAGCAGTCCCCAGACTGCCCTTGGCAACTTCATGCCCCTGGCTGGCTGAGTTTCTCCATGAGGAGAATGTGCAGTTGTCATTTGTGTAGAGAAGGGAACTTCACACAAAACTAGTGCAAACAGACCCAAAGAAGCCTCAGTTCATCATCTTATCTTCCTCATTAGCCTCACCTTTTGTAATGCATGCATGCACACACACACACATACACAGAAATCTTTTTGTGGATTGAAGTTTAGCAAATATAAAAAACAATGCACTCCACTTTACAAACCTATCTGTCCAGAAGAAGATAGGTAAACAGTGGTATATGCTGCAGTATTTTTCTTTTACACACTATTGTAAAACACACAGTGAGTATGATGCAAGTTGGCAATAAATATGACATGAGAGCCTGCACAGAAGAAAGTAAAGGAAGACCAGGTAGAAAGAGATCAGTCAGCTGGTCTGTCCTTCTGCTCCAGTGGAAAGTCCAAATAAAGACGAACAAATATTTTTGCAGTAGGCCCAATCCTGACCACATTGAAGTAAAATTTTCCAACTCAGGGTCCTTCCTGAAAGAAACATCTTGGACACACTTCATCTTCCAAGATTGTCTACAACAGTCAGTAATCAAGCATACTCTGGCTGCTGTAGAGAAGAGGCTTTAGCAGACAACTCTATACAGAAAAGGTTCAGCTTTGTCAACAAAGATCAGATTTGCAGTACCAAACAGTAGGCTCAGACCCTGGTCAAAAAGACCCACACAAAATGAACATCCAAAGTGTTGACCAGGGTAAATATTCTGCTTTGTCTCAATGGAAACTGGCTGTGCTGTGAGCTTCAGAAGCCACTGGCTCTGATCGAGCTTGTCTCAATAGTTTCCTCCTCCTTGTCAGCATCTGGACAAAAGCAGAATTAATGCCTAAACCCATCTGTACTAGTTCAGTACTGGGAAGAGCACTTTCCATGAAGCCATGGGATAGACCTTTGGGAGTAGGCAGGATGCTATAACAAACAGTGTGCTGAAGGCAAGACACAGAGACCTGGGGTCAGAAAAGGAGTTGGCTTTGTGGCTACAGGCCTGAATGAGGTCATGTCTTAGCTGAAGAGTTTATGTGCAGCCTTGCTGTTTTTGCCATCTCTGCTTAAAGTGAAAATAATTGGTATACTTACTCTGTTCTAATTATTGTTAAGTCTTCAGCCTTGGTCCATGCCTATATGGCCCAAATCCCATGTAGATTTTGACATATGCTTGGTTTGGCACGTGTAAAATTTCTGATCCAATTCAAGGGTTTGATTGACAGTGCCTGGAGTTAAAAGCATCTGTGTGTCCGTAAGGACTCGGTGTAACACGGTCTCAGAACAAGAGCTGTCCCTCCCACCATGCTTGCAATGGAATAAAAGCAATGATGTGAAAGACCAGGAATTGCTCTGAGTTTGCCTTCCAGTAAGAAACTGACCCCATCTCAAGTTCCCAGCATTATCACAGAGCAATGGAATGAGATTATTGTTTCGTCTAATTTGAAAATTGATGGTAAGGCCCAAATACCCCTGCTCAAATTCATTTTGATAGGTACTGCATAGCAAAGAATAATTTTCATTTCTTCTCCAAAGAATTAATCACCGCTGTTGGTGGCATAGGCACTAACCACTACCATCAGCTGAAAAGTTTATTATGGATTGCTTCTTGAAATAAAACATAACTTTTATTGGAAGTTTAAAGATAAATAAAAACAGCTGGAGGGAAAATACTATTAAATACTCTGATGAGCCCCATGATGTTCCACTTAAATAAAAAATTCCTCTTGCCTCATTTTAAGGGCTCTTGTCTGCTGTGTTAAAGTTAGCATTTCTTTCATGTGGGACAAGTGAAGCTGAAAAGGGAATTTACTTAAAACTGTGTCTGAAATTGCAGCTTACAGGAGCTTATGGTCAGTGCAGCTCCAAGAATCCTTCAGTCTCTCTGTAATGGATGGTCCTTCAACTTATGCTTCCTCTATTACTTTTATGTAGCTTTCTAATTAGACATTTTAGCTGTTTGCTCTCTGTGGACAGACAGAAAGCCAAATATTCATAGTCCTCTTGTCTTTGAAAGTGACACTGCTCCATTGTGGGAACTAGGTTTAAATTATTAACAGAAGATAAGCTCACATACCCAAATAAAGTTTAGCTGAGACCAGCCATGGGATAAGAGCACAAGAAACAGCTCATGCCAGAATACCCCACATTTTCTGCACCCTGCAATGGGGTCACATTTCTGTCTACAAGAACAGTTGCTTGGAATTGAGGAATCACCCGGAGACACCAGAAACAAAGAAACTCAAATGAAGTTATTTGGCAGGAACTCACAGATAGGGAGAGGATTTACAGGGTACAGATCACATCTCATCACTTTCATATAATGCATCCAGTGTTAAAGGTTCAGTTTTCCTGTTTCTTGAAGATACCCTGAAGACCAGTCTTGCCTCTTTACACAGAGAGCAAGCCCAAGAGATCAGCTTCTGGCATGGCCAAAGTGCACAGACTGGAGCATCTGTGACCTTGCAGGCTGAATCATCAGCTGTGTCCAAACTGGTGGGGGGTCAGCAGAGAGTGGGATGTGGAGCACGCCACACTTACAGCTCACTTGATGTGTCCCTCCGGGAAAAATGTGGACCACCTCTCAGGAAGGGCAACCATACCTCACAGTGAAATGTATTAGAAGCCCAAAGGGTAATGAAGTTATGCATCTCCTCACTTCCCACTCAAGGGAAAAGCCTCACCCTGAGCCTTGGAGGGTGTTCAAATTTCAGAAGCTGCCCTGAATCTCTGAGTAATTAATAGCTTCAACTGGAACAAAGTTGTTTTTATCTCAGAACATTTCCCCTATGCATTTCCTCTATGAAGACAAAATTGAAGTTAGTTTGTTAAAACCAGCATTGATTTTTTTCATCTTTCTTTGGATGATGGTATGTTTAAAAGAACTCAGGTAAATTTCATGTCTGTATGGGACATTTACTGCTTAACAAAGGAATTATTACACTTGCCAGTAAGGAGCTAAGGCTCCTTCAGGCTGTCCAGAATTCCCTGGTGAGTAAGCACACTGAAGTTTGCACCAATGTCCTGATGAATGGAAAACATAGCCTGGATCCATATGTTTAAGAGGGGTTCCCAGACTAGGGTTGTCTTCTTCTCAAAGTAGCTATACTAATTTTTCACAGCTCCTTGATCTCTTTTGGTGCAGTCTGCAGACACTGGGGACTACTGAAGTATGTGACCATGGATTCAGAAATTTAGGTGACAGCTGAGAAATGGGATGGCTGGCTGAAATGCAACTTTCCACCCCAAGCTTTGGGTATCTTGCTGTATTTCTCCTATTTCTATTAGTCTTCTTCTGGGAAGTCCAGATACATCACCTTCCCAAGCAGCATTAACTGGCAGAAATAAGTAGAAAGAACAGAGAGCAGACACATAAAAAAACCCCAAAATACAAATAAATAAAGACTTCTCCCCCAAGAAACCAAACAAAATTGAAAAAAAAGCAAAACAAAAGAGAATGCAAAAAAAAAAAAAAAAAAAAACCAAACCAAAAATCCCACCATTCTTTGCCCTTTTTTTCTTTTTTTTTTCTTTTTTTTTTTTTTTCAATCATTATTACTTTGTCAATACTTCTTCTGAATTATTCTCTTTATGTTTCCAGTTTTGGATATTAAGTATTTACTGGAAAAATTCTGTGAGCGTGTTTATCATTACTGTAATACCTTAGTTACTGTAAATAATAAGAAATTAAATAATTTGATTCTGAATCCTTTCACCAACTTCTGTTACTCTAATTTCCCTTTTAGGGAAATTCTAAGTTACTGCTTTAGCATTTTTAAAAATAATAAATAAATAATTGAATAAAACAGAAAAGAAACAAATCTGCAATAGAAAAAACATCAGAATAAAGACAAACATTTCAGGGTTGGATTTTTCTTGTTTTAATTTATAGCTCCCATCATGTTCCCAAATAGTTTTGAATCTTTTCCTGTGAAGAGGCTCTGTGTTCAACTTTCAGAAAACATAGATTTTTCTTATAAACTAAACATTTCTTTAAAATTTCCTGTAAAGTCACTGCAAAATTGAAACTTTCAAGTTTTACAAATCTTCACCATTATCTCCCCAAAGCAATAATTTTTACAAATATTTTATTGGATCTTACACTACAAGAGTCAATTTCTTTTTTTTTTAATGCAGTTCCTTGAAGCTTAGATTTTATTTTTTTTAAGGGGCTTCTATCTGTGAATAATAGCAGCAATTTAAAACCTCTTCTGTAGGGATTAAATTTCAAAGTCATTGAAATCTATAGGAAATGCCAATACATTTTGTAGGGAAGTGGGGAGGGGGTTACAATAAGGCTGGTAAGGAACTTGAGTGGAATCCCAGCTTTACTGTAAAGGGTGCAGGCTTTCCCCTAACCTTCTAGATTCCAGGAGTCTAATAATTATCATTGAGCTTTATGTACAAGGAGATGAGTTTAACTGTCTGATAAAACTATCATAATATAAAGGGTTATTTAAAAAGCATATTTGCAAACACATTTACATAGGGAAAGGAGAGTTTGTTGTTTCTCCTCCTTCTAACTGGGATACCAAAGAACAATAACATTCTTCTCAAAACCCAAAAAATAACATTCTTCTCAAAACCCAAAAAGGTAGTTCTGGAAAGAATAGTATCCTGGCTCTACCATGGCAAAAAAAAAAAAAAAAAAAAAAAAGAAAAAGAAGAAATGTAAAATGTCTCTGACTATAATTGGAAGATATACTTTTGTTATGCATTGAGAAACACAGGAGTGAGGCTCCTGGAGGACTCTGGCTTCAGACTTCAGTGAGAGTGTGAAGAGCCTGAATAAAGAGTTCAAGACTGGGTGTTGCTCTCTGAAGGAAGAGTGCAGTATAAATGTGTGTCCCCATTAGATGCTCTGTACACAAAGAGAGGAGTAAGAGTTATAAGAGTAGCATGCTCTCCTCCTCTCTCAGCTGTGTGATCAGAGAGGTCAGAGCCTCCCTGTTCATTGTGAACAATGCCTTGGAGCAGGAGTCAGGAATCTGTCACTCCAGAGCCACATGCTGCTCTTTGGAAGCAAAATCTTTCCAGCCTCTGGCATCAGAGCACTTGGGAAAGAACTGGGGTGGGGGTGGGAGTGGGTGAGCAGGAAAATAATAAAAAAAGAAAAAAAAAACTAAAACCCAACAAACTAAAAGGAAATAAAAAGACAGAAAGAAAGGGTGAAGAGCAGTCACCATCTTTGGTAGTGATTCATTACGTCTCTTCTTTGGTACCATCTTCTATAGAAGCTGTGAAGTTCTTCAGAACAGAGCTAATAACCAAGTGGAACTGATCACAAACAACATTTTGTTCCTCTGCCTGAAGTGCACATGTTTTCAATTCACTTGATAGCTGTGATTGATGCCACTAAAGAAACATGCTCAGAATACTGTCCTTAAAAAAATAATCACTTGGTAGCAAAATGCATTTTCATAGCTGGTTCTTCAGATCAAGTCAAGTAAATGGTAAGTTTCAACACTGTTTTTTTTTTTTAGCTGTGAATCCCTTAAGTTCACTGAGACACTCTCAGAAGTTAAAAGAAGAGAATGGACATGAAAAAAGCCAGAGAAAAAGCCAGAGTGAAGTAGCTTTAAGACACCTGAACACCTCTTCAAGCCATTCATCACACTATAACCCAGCCAGAGAGAACCCAGCCAGGTGCTCTTACAAAAGCTCAGTTCTTGCCTTTGGTTCTGAGGGTGTATGGCCTTATTCAATTTTATTTATGCAGTTTAAAGAAGAGCAGAAATGGCCCCAAAAGAGACTGAACTGTGCACAGACCTTCCTGCTAGTGGCAGCAAGCCAGTCACAGTGCACAGAGAGAGGTGTTATTTACCATATTTGAATCCTGACTTGGTTTCCGGCACTCATTTCATCCAAAGTTTGGGGGGTGGTCGGGTGCTAATTGTTGGTGCCAACTGATTTCAAAGAAATTTTAAAAAATGGCTAGACAGACATTTGGCAACAAAGGTCGTTGACTTTCAGCTGCCTTAAAGAATGATGCATCTGCTTTGTTTGACTGCCAATAGATAAGGTTCATATGAAATTCCCCTTGTAAATTAGCAACATAAAAGTGATTCTTGTCTCCTTGGATTGATCCTTTTTCCAGTGTTTTAATCATGTTGAAGGCACACCCCTATTTTGAAGTTGCTGGAGACCTGTGATGCCCAGGGGAAAGCCCCAGGAATAATTCCTACCTCTTCTTTCCTGGGCGAGAGTCCAGGCTGCTCTCTTCTATCTGCTTCCTGCAGTTTGTCCGTGGAGTATCCAGTAGTCCAAAGGCAGACAGATGAAGTCATTTTTGAATGGTTGGAAATGCAGGGATTTTCATCCTCGTCAGGATTCACTTTTTATCATCTTTTACCCCACTAAGACCACTCTCTGCCTCACATGCTAGCGACATGTCAGAACACATTCTGGTCATAAGACAGCTGAAAGTGTCATTTGTTCAACTAATGTGAGAACTGAAATGAGAAAATACAATTAATAGTTACTGTAAACTGTCAGGAAAGGGAGCATTGCAAAGTACAGTCTAAAGTGGACAGAGATCGATACACACCATATAAAGCCAAATTTATCTGAAGATGTCCTTAATTTGCCAACACTATTTGTCACACTTGATTCCAAGCTAAGATGAATACAACTCTAAGTTTAAAGAATGGTTCACAATTGAAATATGATTAAATATTTTGTTAATGCCAAAGAAAATTGTCTGATAACATTATTATTTCAGTTCTGAAGTTTCTCACAAAAGAAAGAGAGAAAGAGAGGAAGTGAGAAAGACAGAGAGAGAAGGAGAGAAGGAGAGAAGGAGAGAAAGAGGAAGAGAGAGAGAGAAAGAGAGAAAGAGAGAAAGAGAGAAAGAGAGAAGAAAGAGAAGAAAGAGAGAAAGAGAGAAAGAGAGAAAGAGAGAAAGAGAGAAAGAAAGAAAGAAAGAAAGAAAGAAAGAAAGAAAGAAAGAAAGAAAGAAAGAAAGAAAGAAAGAAAGAAAGAAAGAAAGAAAGAAAGAAAGAAAGAAAGAAAGAAAGAAAGAAAGAAAGAAAGAAAGAAAGAAAGAAAGAAAGAAAGAAAGAAAGAAAGAAAGAAAGAAAGAAAGAAAGAAAGAAAGAAAGAAAGAAAGAAAGAAAGAAAGAAAGAAAGAGAAGGAGGAGAGGGGGCTTTTTTTTTTATGTGTTTGCCTTCACGGCTTTGGAGTGCTCACTAATTCCATCTGTCCACAACAGAGCCATCGGAACGGCGAGAAAAAGCATTTCCATATGTGCAAATTAGCATCCAGCCTCTCTTAATCTGTGCAGTGCTCCTCTGAAGTAGATGGCGCGGATGGCTGCCAAACCCACTAATGGCATTCAAATAAAGGACTTTATTGGCTTTAGCTGCCACTTTTCTTTTTCTTTTCTTTTCTTTTCTTTTTCTTTTTTTTTTTTTTTTTTTTTTTTTTAAGATAGAGAATATGTTCCCCCTCTTATTTTATTTTTGTTCTGATATTGTCACTTTGTACTTCAACCATTAAATAAAAAGAAGGCTCTGCTCTCTAATGGGATCCGTTTTCTCCTACAGATGCATTCTTTTACTTTCTAATGAAATCTCACCATTATTTATTACACTATAATCAACACCTAAAGTATATTATTCCCACTCTCAGCCAGCTTTTCTTTCCCAAAGAAGTTCTTCCTCTTTTCTCTGCTTTTCACCAGCAGAGACAGGGCTGAGATGAGAGACATTTTGCTTGGGATCCTGCCCGCACTGTGAGTTCATATGAAAAGGAATCTGTTTGTTTGCTTGTTTGCCTCCTCCTCAGATTGTTTTTCAAGGTCTGGCACACACACAGCTGCAGCCACGGACAAGGAGAGGTTCCAGCCATATCCTATTCAGGGTCGCTGTCCCGACGGGTGCCTCTGCACCCTGCAAGGGCTACCATTTGGAGCATGTTTTGAATTTTGAACCGCTTGACTAAGTTAATGGAAAACAAAGGAAATTATTTAATCCTAAGAAAAATGTAGCCCTTATAGCAAAAGTATCCCTCTGAATATACTAAATCTATCTTTTCTTTCACCCGTCAATATTTGTCCTACTTCTGGCAAAGGTTAGGTAACCACACCTGAGGCCTTGTGATCTCAGATCTTGCTGAAAATATTGTGGCTGCTAATCCTGACTTGACTAGTGGTGCCAGCAATAAAACCACAGTCTCTAGTGTGTAGCAGACTCCATATGTTAGCCCCCTAGTCTGCTAAGTCACCACGCCAGCCTAAATTTGAAACATTTCTAAAGTGTTATACAATGTTGTAATAATGTTTTTACAAAACAAAGACTGAGTTACTGGAAGCCATATTCATCCAATCAGCATTTTATTGAAAGAGGAATCTTGATGGTGGCAGTAGTGACACAAGTTATATATATATATAAAATAAATAAATAAAATTAAAAAAGAAATTGTGTTGAAGTCTTCAAAAGGGAGCATTGACCTGTTGGGGAGTGGAAGCTGGAAGAACTACTGCAGAAAAAGAAAGTCTCAGTTGAATGTTATCTCACTTTCCTGAGGAAGAGTGCACCCAAAAAGCCTCAAGCTGAGAACACAGTCGACTTAATTAAAAAGTTCCTAATTGCTAAAATGCTGCTTATAAAAACAGGAATGGACACCACTGATTGCATACTGAGCAGTGTCTGCCCAAACAGAAAACCTTCACATTAGCGGAACTCTCTCAAAACACTATTGCTGCTGCATGCTACAGAGTGTTTCCCATACAGGGGGGGAGAAAAAAACCAAAACCCACAAACCAAAGTGATTACAGATTGATTCTGCACCCTGCGACTTATGTCTACATCATGAATGATAATCAGAGGGCAAGAATCTAACCTGTTACAAGGTTTCTGTATGATTCCAAGCCTACAAATATTTCAGCATATATTTAAAACTGGTACAATTCATTCCCTTTAATGATGTTAGTTATATGCTTACACGTGAAGATGATGGAAAAATAACAACTCATGTCTTATATAACTCCATATATGTTACATTATTTTTTAATGTATCCAAATCTTTGGAGCACAAAAATCTTAAGAGTCACAATGCCAGCCATGAGATGAAAAGATTACCACACTAAGTACCCAGAAGCTAAATAGAGAATAAAATTTTGAAAGTTTTATATAAATTTTATATACAATACTAATACTTCTATGAATAAAAGACAAGAATTGATAACCATGTTTAATATACTTTAGCTGTTTTTCTCCCTGTTTACTCCAAGAATAGGCACTTTGTTCAACAGCCACAGTGCTCATTTACAGAAATTGGTGTTCTAGACGTTTTCTCAAGTACTTCTAGAAGACATTCCTTTATATTTATTTTTCAGAAATATTTGCACCAGAAATTTGATTTTTATTACCGACTTGTAAATTATTATTAATTATTTTAAAGAAGGGCACTATTTTTTTGGTCATTATGCAGAGGTTGACTAGAATTCAGTTCTTGATTTAAAGGTATTACTGTCTTAAACGTCAAGACAAAGAGCTAACAAGCATTGGATAAGGTATGTTCCAGTAATCAGGACAAAGAAACAATTCCTTATGATTTCAGTAGTGATTTCACTACTGAGCAATTGAGCACACAATGAAAATACTGAGGATCACTTGAAGTAAATGATGCTTAATTGCAGGGGAAAAATTATCAAATTATCTTACTTGCTATGAATCACTCATTAATCTTTATTTGCATTTCTTATGGAAAAGAACCTTAACTACCTGATCTGCATGTGCAAATAATAATTATTATTAAATAGTCAAAGTAGTGCAATTATTAAATAATGCAACAATATCAATCATTATTCTTATTAATAATAAATTATAATAAGTCTCTTAGAACTGTGCATGGTCCCAAGCTGCAATATGCAAACACAGATTTGAAACATCTGCTTAGACTTGGAGTTGGGGTTCATACGATATCAGTCACTGAGTCACAGTACAAAATAAAAATTCTTTGGCATTTTGGACTTTAACCCCTCCTTTGCACTTGTTCTTCCCCTTATCCATTACTAGCTCTGAAATTAAAAATGAGAAACTATTCAGAAATCACAGAGACTCAAACTCACTGTCTTTTTAAATCAGTTAAACAATGAGTAATTTAGGTGTAATGACCTTCATTTTACAGGATTTTACATTTTTCCTTTAACCTAAGGGAAAGAAGGCTGGGAGAAAAAGCAACAGAAAGTCAGTGACAGAACTGTACGGAGTCTCAGAATCTCTTACTTCTTCCCGTGATCTTTTGGCTGATATGTTTAGCTGACAACATAAACCAGTAGGAAACTTTATCTTCAGAATAGTTACAAGAAAAGTATTTTGTTTCCAGGAAATAAAGAGCATTCTCATGGCAACAAGATATAAATTCTGACATACTTAATCATATATGCTTTATATGTTATCTTTCTGAATGATCACAAGATGACATAAAAATTTGGAGTAGTTAGATAATGTCATTAACATGTTGACTGAGTCTGTTCTAAAAGCAAGATCTACACAGGTTTTCAGACTGGAAAAGTACTTTAAAACAATTAGGAAATCTACTTGATTGAAACTGCTTGAAAATATTTTGAAATTTCAGTCTGATTTTCAGCAAAATCAGTTGCCTAACTTATCACATAAATTTGATGGTTAAGTCGTTTTGTTTGATAGTCTTGCAAGGATTGTGACTATTCAGTGCAAGAGTCAATGAAGGGGAGGATTAGTAAGTAGCAGTGCATAACTTCTAATTTTACACATTTAAGCATACGTTCTCATGGTGCCTTTTCTGCTTCACCAAAACATCCTCTCTTTGACATAACACCCACAAAGTCTGATGCAGAGACATTTTCTACAGAGCATAAGTCAGATGAAAACAAAATAATTTCAGAATGTCACCTGTGCATGTCACTTTTCCTGATTGAAATTAAACTTATTTGTCATAACTTTAGCCTTTCTCCAAAGCGAAACTGATATAAATTTTGTTAGCAATGGAGTTTCTGCAGCATGTACATCCAACTGCACACACAGTGACACACTTGGATGGTCATGCTCAGATGAACAATGGCAACAAGAGAAGAAAAAGGGAAAGAAAAATTAAAAATGCAACTCTCATTTTAAATCCAAGTCTTGGACTCCAGTGGAGCTGGGCTAATTTACACCAGCTGAGAATGCTCTTGTATTTATTTTAGAAAAGATGCAATTTTGTCCTAACAAGCAGTTTGCAAGGCCTACTTGATTGATTTAGTTGACTCTGGCTTTATTACAGCTTAATGTGTTCACATCACTATTGTTAAAGTTGTTTCAGCACTTCTATTATTACTGCCTAGTTTTTGGCATTTGAAAGTTTATAATAATAATAACAACAGTATTTTGTACTTTTATAGCATCTTTCTTCTGAGGAACTCGAAGAGCTTTGCAAACAATAATTACTCCTTACAACCCCTTGGTATAGCAGATTATATTGTAGCACATTTTACTGGCAGTTCAGATTCTGATCTCAGTTCACATCAGTGTACATGCAAACTATCTATGCTATAAATGTGGTTTAGATTCCTTATTAAAAAAAAAAAAAAAAAAAAACAAAAGCAGGAATGCCTTATTCAAGAGCTGCTGCTACCCCAGAACAAAACTTCACAGTCTTGGTTCCTTCTCCCCAGTACTAATTTTTAAAACATTGGGTTTTCTCCAGAACCCATGCTCCTCTCTGGTCACTGCAGCAGCAAAGCTTGAGTAAACTGCCTTAAGCAGGTGCTGAGACAATCCTTTTTGCAAAGAAACTTTATCCTGGCTCTACAGAATCATCTCTTCCTATTTCTACTGGGGTCTGTACTGTAAGGAAAAAAAAATACTGTTGAGCAATCTGGAACAGGATGCTTGTTATTTTTAGCAGAAATAAGAGAGATTCTGAAGCTACTCTTTTACACTGGTGAACAAGCTCATCTTATATTTAGTGTTTGGGATTAAGGAATAGATAGCTAAGCATGCTCCACTTTGGAACACAATCACACAAGAAAATCATATAATACATGAACTGGTAAAAAAAATTGATCTGGGCTAAATATTTGCATTCCATTTCTTAGAAGACATTTTTAAAAAATGAAACAAAGGGAAAAATTGTTTTTCAAAAAGTGCATGCAAAAAGTGCTTAGCACTGATGTTTTTTCATTCACTGAGGCAAACCACAACAACCAAATAACAAAAAAATAATTGAAGCAGAGTAAAAGCTTTGAATTTAGTTACCCTGAATGAGAAGTGCAAATAAATTAATTTCTTTGAGTTAAGCTGTGAAAATGAACTAGCTATAAATTATTTTAATTTCAGATCAACCTGAAATTTTAATTTTTAAATACTGACACATATGATTTAACTTTGAAAGCTGGTTTTTTTTTGTTTTTTGTTTTTTTTTTTTTTTTTTATTTTATTTTTTTATTTTTTATTTTTTATTTTTTATTTAGATTCAACTAATGTCAAGGAACATTTTTTGGAACAAAAAATGCAAATTTCAAGGAAAAATACTCTTCTTTTTGTGAATAGTTCAGATCCACTGAAAAGTTTTACTATTAAAAGAAGAGTTAATAAAAAAGAAGCCTTCTATTCTGATTAGACTGAGATCTTATCACTTTCATCATTATAAGAGACATATACACAATTCAAGATGAACTTTCTTCTGTTTCACCCCTTATAATAAAATTATTTACAGAAAGGAAAAAGATTCATTAGATAATTTGTGAGAGCACAGATTTGCCCTGCGTGGCCTTGACCAAGCTGTGATAATCGCTGTGGACTCCTCTGCTATTAAAACCGGTACTAGACAAGAACTTCAAGTGCATCAACACTTTTCAATGGCAAGCAAAAAAAAGAGAAAAAAATGCAAATACTCTCCTGCCCTTTTTTCAGCAATTTGACAGCAGACAATAATTCAATTAACTGTCTTACCACCCCCACTGCCACTGGAAAGAAAACATCTTTGTTAGGCTGGTAAAAAATGAGGTTTCATGGAGTAAAAGCCACAGCTTTAACACAAGGGAAAGCTTCAGTGCTGAAACCAATGGATATGCTGTCCTTGATTTCAAGAGCTCCTGAATCAGCCATCTTATAACATAGAACAAAATGTTGAGTTTCAAAAAAGCAAGCAAAATTTTTTCATTTTCATCCAAGAAGTTGGATTTTTGCCTTTTGGCTTCATCTTAGAGAGAAGCACAAGGATGATTCTATGGTTCTACAGAATTCTGAAGATACATCAAAGCAATCAACATTTGAAAAATCAATCAATATCATGATCTAGGTATTGGACATTGCAAGAACATTTTCAGATCTAGGAAACTGAAATGGGCAGCTGATTAGAAACTGAGGAATATTTGCTAAAACCTGAGGACATATAGCCCTATGAGTAGTGTTGATTACCTGTAATTATAATTGCTTGCAATTTACTTAAAATTACCTCCTCTGGATATGGCCCACAGGAAAAGACCTGAAACCAGTATTGAAGAAAGTTTTTGGCAACCAATTACCCTTTGGAATTAAACTTCACAGACGAGTATGTTAAAAAAAACTGGAACCAAAACAACACAAAAAGACAAATGGAAAATCCACAAACAAACAAAGAAAAAATGCAGAGTAAATCTTTTAGATTGATCTATTTTGTAGTCCAAGTTCTGATTTAAGTGTTAATATTATCATAGTCTGGAAGAAAAATAACATTATTGAGGCTTCAAAATGTTTGTGTTTACACACTCAAAGAGAGTTGCAGTGCATTCAATTCAGAAAAAACACAGAGCAGTCTTAACTCTGTCACTTCTGACTGGAGTGCAAAACTCAAATCAATTACTCATAAACATTTGTGATAAGATTAATTTAAATTTTTTTTCTTAAACAAAGAGGATAAATTAAAAGAATCAGCTTATTCCTTCCTACTCTGTAGTGACAAGATTAAAAATTAAATTTATACATATTTCATTTCTACATAATAAAGCCTTTTGCAAAAAGAAAAAAATACCACAGTTCATCTAATTAAATCAAAGAAAATTGCCTGCAGCGATGCTACAGTATTACAATTAGATGTCTGCCAAAACCAGCCGTTTGAATTCTTAAACACCACTCCAGTCTTAAATACAAAACACGGTTTTCATAATTTTCTGTGATATCACCAAAATGAGGGGTTTTTCATCACTATTACATCAGCCTGGAATGCCTTGCCAGACTCATTACGTATTTTCTTCTGCCTCACAGAAATGTTGTGTGAAATAAATGCAGAATACTTTTGCTTTGTTCGCTCTGAGTCTACACATGAATTTTGGTAATAATCTTATGGAAATGAAATAACATAGTTTTAAAAAAAATCTGCATTAAAAATTCAAGTTTTGTGTAATTAGTATAATTTATGTAATGCTTAAATAGTCTTTGGAACTAGATATGAAAAGAATAAAAACTGAAAACACAACCCCTACAAGTAGTTGAAGATGATGATTTACAAAAACTGAGGCTATCCACATTTACTATTCTTGCACAGCCTTATTAATAACTCTAATTTAGTATAGATTTCGATACATCCAGATCCCAAAGGCTCACACCAAATGTTCAGCTCATGCCCAAACTTCATCTGTGACCTTGCATAAGTCCTGATACTTTCCTTTTTGTAAAATGGGAGAATAATACTTCCTACCTGACAGGGGTGTTGTCAGGTTAAAATCCACAGAAGAGTATCAGACACTGAGATACTGGATGTAATAAGGGACAGAGAAAGAGACAGGCTGAAAACAGTGAAGACTGGATAAATAAGTTGCTACGCTACAGTAAAGGCAGTTCATTTAGGCATCGTTCAGTGAAAGCAGAGTTGAGTTATAAGCTACTGCTGACTGACAGATGCAAAAATGTACTCCAAAAGCACTAGGCTAAGTTTCAGCAAAATTATTAATCTCCCATTTAAAAAACACGCACATTTGTAAAGCTTTGAGGACTACAGACAGTAAAATAATGAAGAAAATACATGGCTGATATGCTAACTTTGCATGCTCTAGGACCTTCCTATGCAATGATATTTTACATGTAGCTAGGAAAACTACAGCAATGTTCTCCTTGCCATCTTCTGTCTCCCTTGTGTTTTCCAGGTTCTTATGCTCCATGAAGTATGTCTGTAATCTCTGCTGAGCTGTCCCAGGTCACATACAGGCCTACTCCCTTTAGATTCTTCCAGTTGACTCAACTGAGCCTCAACCTTTGCATGCTGAAGCAAAATTGTATCCAGCCCTCCAGGGAAAGTTCCCACTGACCATCTGATGATACCACTTCCACTGATCTGTGTTAGAGGAAAATGCTCATACTCCAGTTTCATGCTTGCATGAACAAAAATTGGTGCCATGTACAGGCTCAGAATAATGAGTGTTTTGCAAACTACTTGGCATCAACACATATGTTTCTGAAGTATTTCTCCAGATATGAGACAGATGTTCTGTACTCTGTGCCCTTACCTTCCACTATCCGCCCTATGATCAAAGATCTTTGAGGTGAAAAAAATCTTAAAAAAATAACCCCCCCCCCAAAACAACAACAAAAATACCCAACCAACCAACCAAAACAGTACAAAAAGTCTCTGGAAAAATTGATTTGATTTTATGTTTTTCTGAACTGTATGCCACAGGCAAGTGACCAGTACTCTGGTCAAGTGAGTAACTCCTCTTAAATGACTCAGTCAGACAGAATCCTCTTGCTTCATTTTGTCCCCTGCTGCTACTGTCTCACATGGGATTACATGCACTACAAATGCCTGGGGGACCTATACTCAAGCTTAAGAACAGACAGGATGTGCAGGCACAATGCACAGCATTGGGCACATTGTAATAGCATGTTTAAATGGGACCTAGATGCAGATACATGACCTAGCAAGTTATCTCAGGCTGGACAATTAGAGACTAATAATAAGTGAAAATATTAAGGTTCCATTATTTAACTTCTATTTTTTATGTTTTTTGTTAATACTTTATATTCATGCATGCAACATACAAATTCTTTGACTGTACTAGTGAGAATGTTAGGATTAACTAAAATTCATTATGAATAATTGGATAAATGTTGTCAAATAGTCGAAGACCAATCCTGAGCCTTAGCATGGAATACTAATTGCAGAAAATGTTGATAGCAAAAGGAAGAATGGGAGTTGTAGGATGTGGTCCACAATAAAAGTGGACACCTGCATTTCAATTAGTAATCAATAGGACACTTTCAGAAATCCATTACTCTTGACATTGTCGTGAAAGCTCATTATCTAATTCACCACCTAAAGCCACTCAGCCTCTACATGAGGTATTTTCCCAGAGGAATTCATCCAGTAGGTTTGCTTACAATACTGCCCACAGATCTGACTCAGACCAAAACGTGACTGGAAGTTAATAAAGCTTCCTATTACAATCCCAAAGGACAAATGTTTGAAAGTCAGTTGAATTCCTTTCTCCTATTCCTGTCTGAGAGTCAATTCCTGATTGCAGTATTTGTACATTTCTGTAGGGTCTCATGTTTCTTCATTCCTGTGGCAATGAACCTTTGCAGTACTTTCAGCAGTACACCAATATCCAGGTAGGTCAGCTGAACATGCTCAACTTGGATGAACGGTCCATATCCTGTTTGGTCCACTGTTTCATCACACTGTCCAATTCATCACCACTCATGACTGAAAATTTTAGCAGACATTTCCAGCAAACAAGCAAAACCCAGTGAAATAAATAATTAATATTTGTTTACCTTGTTCCCTTTTGTTGCAAGCCCCCAGCATTTGAAAATCCAATACTAACAGAGAAGATGAAGAATAGCAAATTCCACTCAAGAAACACAGCAAAAAATTTATACATTTGTAGAGAATTGTGCTTTTTCACCTACCTATTTTCTATGTTGCTCCAATTTTGAGAGAAGCTAACATAGAATACTATTATTCACATCCTCTTTATCATTTGTGTAAAAAATGTGAAAGCAAGATTTTGCTGTTAGAACAAATATTTTGTAGCTGGCATTTTACTATTACATCGTGCTTGTGGGGAAGTTTGCGAGATTGCAGATTTTGAACCATATTATATTTATCAAATTTTGTACTAATTACTGAAACTCAGTAGTTTTTTGAGAACTTAGAGTAGCTTATAGGAGTTTCTAAAAACAGAAAATGTCTGTGAGTTAGTTGATGGCAATCGTTGTGGCTGTCTATTCAGGACGAGAGAATATTTTTTTGCAAATGACATATTTAGAATACACAATGCCATTATGTCACTGAATTTTTCTATAACCTGGAGTGTGGACAAGGCTAGTCTAGGAGTGGGTATCAAAAGAATAGATCTGTTGCCAGAACTTTTGGCACAGGTATAGAAACTTCTCTCTTTTCTGGGCTTCAAATGCTTGATTTTTAGAATAAAACTCGGATATATACTAGCAGCCTGTTAGGTCATTAACAAAAATTTTCTAAACGAAATGATGACACATAACAAAAAATCATTTCCAGTGTTTATAAATGAGCTGGATTACTCTTAAAAGGGTGCCTGTTCAGGCTGGAGCTACCTATGCTCATAGAAGAGCACTTTATGGAATGAGCAAGCCTTTTCTGATCAATCTTTGTCTTTCACAGAGTTGCCAGTCAAACTGTCAAAAATCTGTTGTATACATTTCTTCTTGTTGTATTTCTGTGCCCTTCCCAGCTTTGTGTGCATAGCTGGAGAGCCCTACCATCCATTGTAGTGTACAGCTCCCAGTGGAAAGTCTCTTTACCATTCTGACAGAAGGTTGTGTGCTGGCCTTGGCTGGGGTAGAGATAATCTCTGCAGTTGCCAGCTTCAGTTAAACCGCGACAGGTTGTTCAAGAGCAGTACCAGACACGAACAAGACACACGCTGCAACTCACAAAAGCAGAGCATTTGGGGGTAAGTATAATACTTGGAGAGACTGAACAATAACAAAAGTAAAAGTGAACCATGTTGTTATGTAATAAAGCTTAGCCCTTTTCATGAGTAAAGGATTACTACTTACACATTAAAAATAGAGAAGACCACAGAGACCACTAAAGCTGGGATTAGAATGTGTAAAGCCCTGAATCCCAGATCTCGCCTTCAACCACTAAACCACATCTTCTATAGTTAGACCTTTTTTTGAGTCATGGCGCTGCTTATTACTCAACATTCTGCATGTACTTAAGCACCCTGCTGAATCAGGACCACCTCCTGGAGACTAGAGCCTGCAGTTCTTACTCAGGCATTTAGTCTCTGTAATCACACAACTGGAAACTACAGCAAAGCATACCCTTTTTGTGCCCTGGAAAAATGAAGTCATTAGTTCCTCCAGAGTTCATTGCTTCGTTTAGTTGTGCATCAGTCCAGTCTTAAGCCCTAATGCACTCATAAATGATTGCACCGAAGTGGTCACAATGTATTGGGCCTGCAGAATGTACCACAGAATCGGGCCCAAAGTCTCTAGTCAAATGGCTCTGCAGCCTTGAAGAGAATATCATGCTTTCATATCATAATCAGCTGTGTTTCTTATTGCTATCACCACCCTGCTGCTAAAAGAGATCTGCATTGGTACATTTCAGAGGTGCAGAATCTCACTGAGAACCTGGCCATGCAGTTCTTTTTCATTTGACTGTATTTGATTTGCAAGAAATAATATATTAACTTGCCTTAAATAATTATCCACAAGCTGGAACCTGGTCCTGAGACTTTGATATATGAGTTTCTAGTCATGCTTAGCTGACTATAATTTTTCATCTGGAGGGTATCTTCACTATGCCAGCTTGATGAACAGGTTATTTTATGTTAGATCTCCAATGAATACCCATCACTGGCTTTAAAGCAAAAAATGAAGAAAATGTATTGGCTCCTGTAGATTGTCTTTCACACTTCCATTTACTCAGCCGTTTGAAGTTCTCTTTGTGTCTTCTCAGGCAAATGCTTGCAGTGGGGCAAGATGAGGGGTATTTGGTAGCCACATGTGTGATGACTTTTGTGAGATCCAGTAACCTGCATCATGTTCATCTGCATCAGTTTGCTGGCCTCCAGATCTCTTGAGTACTGTCCACACTATGTATCATACTAAGGCCAGAGTGATTGTAAGGACAGTTTTGAACTCTTCTGTCTCTTGCTGGTGCAAAGGTAAGTACGTTTAAATCCCATGTTTTTCTAAGGCATCTTAGTTTGGGTGACAGACAGATATAATTTAATGTGAATGGCTGCAGAGACAGTATTTGGCTGTACAATCATTTAACTTGTTCAAGGTATTATTCCAGTATTCAAGGCCAAAATGTGGTTGCCAGGTAGCCCATTCTTGTATCACAGATAGAATTGGAGTGAAGCCTGTAAGAGAAAAGGTCATAGAAAACTTTTATGTATTAAAGATCTTCCAGTTAATTACCCTCTTAGTTGGCCTCTAAGATGCTGTTCTGCCATGTATTTATTAACCCATTGCAGATGAAATTTACAGGTAAGCTCAAAATACATACTTCTGAGGGCTTGTGCAGAAGACCATGTAATGTTTGATGAATAGGTGAAAACCTTGGAAATGAATCAGCGTAGATGAAGAGCAATCACTCCAGTATATTCTGTTTTTTCTTAGATTTGAGTAAGTCTTTCTTTGCTCAGTATCTTTTGTTCAATTTGTTGAGGGAAAGGTAAGCAGTAGACCCCTGAGATGAGCAGATGGATAGGAGGGATATACTTGCTCCAGGTCAACTGCAGATACACAGTTCTCTGATGTGTGAGACCTTGTTCCCTCATTTAGCCTCCCATTCCTTAAATCTGGTCTGGCTCTGTTACTTTTGATAACACAACCATCATGATTCACACTATACTTTGCCATGCAAAGTCTTCAGAGAAGGAAATGAGAGGAAAAAAAGGTAAATGCTTCCATCAGGTCTACCTGCTTGGCTACAGCATCCCTGCCTGAAGCTGCCCCTGCAGCCACCACAGCAAGGAAGTGACTGACTGTATGTTACTATGGCATTGCTCTTAAGCCAGGAAGGTCTCAGTCCCTGCCCCTGCCCCGAGGCAGTATCAGGGTCGTTTTGCACTTACCACTATCCATCTGGGGTAAATATAATCAGAGATAAACACGATAAAAGTCTAAAAGTCTGGATGAGATATTGCCCCATTCTCTGCTGAACTCTGAGCTCACAGAAGATCTACCATTGAATTTCATGATTTCATGCTTCTAAATGGCAACAGTCTTGTGCACCCTTGGGCCTGGTAAGTTCTCTCAAGTATCAAAGAAGAAAATCAGGCCCAGGAAGAGAACATCTGAATATGTCATCTGCCTCACAAAATAAAATGAGGCAGCAGCTGAACTTTTGTAAGATTCTAAACAGGGTGTCATCCTTTTCTAAACACACAATAAATACATGGCACTAACCCCACCCACACAGACAGACACACACTTGATCCGTGAGCAGTTTTTAAAATTTAGGTGGTAAAAACGTTTGTCACACCCACAAACTATATCTGAAAGAGGGGAATAGGAGAAAAGCCATCCATTTTGGCTTCATGCAAAATTATCAACTTCTTGGATTTGTGCCAGCTCAGTCAGCTTATAATAATAACTGGCTCCAGGCCAAGGTTTTTTGAGAGAGAGAGCCAGAGAGAGAGAGAGCACACTGCTTTCTCCTTCCTCGAAAATATTTGCTAATAATCTCCGTATTACTCATAATCTGTGTAGTTTAATTAAATAAAAATGTCTATTCTAACTTCTGAAAACTGGAGGAGAGATTAAATTATTGAGAGACTGGAATCAGTCTGGATTTCAAACACAAGACATCACGGGAATTGTTTGTACCTGGCTTTCTGGATAAGGCCCCTGCTACCCCCAGACCTGAATACAACCACTCACTGATTGTAAATGGCATGAAAACAAGAAAAAGGATGATAATCCACAATGAAAGCCTACAGTTATATTGAACCATATATTGAACCTTGACCTGTTATTTCTGAAGAGATACCACAGTGTCTACATGGCACGGTAAACTCCAAGAGGACTGACTTTATCTGAAGGGCAGAGCTGTGATGATGCCTGATGTGATATCATCCTAATTTTAGAATGAATCCAGTCAAACTACATTTTAAATGGTAAGGACTGAAGGAGAAGCAAAAACTCCTCTAATTCAAAGGAGTGTGCAAGGGCTGCCGGGTCTCACGTATCAAAATTCCATTTCTTTTGGTCTCTTTGTTGATTTTGTTATAATTATTATTAAGACTCCTAGAGATGACCTCCTATGATTGCATAAAAAGGCCCCTCATTCATCTGAGGTGTAACCACAAATAACAACAGTAAGCACAAAAAAGCAGAAAGCATATTTCATGCCTTTTGAACATAAGGTGTAGTAAAAAGGAAAAGAACATATAATGAAGAGGATTCCCTTAAGTTACAGGAAGAACTCCCAATGTTAATGCAATGCTAAATAAGCTTGCTCAATATTTTTATTAATGTCTTACAATTTGTTCCTTTTTTATGCTTAGCTAATACTTTGTCTTTCTCCTGCAGTGCAAATAATCCGAATAATTGTTCATGTACAAAAGTTCCACTCCTGGGTTTTTATAGTTACTCGTGGTTACAATCTGCATTAGATATTAAAACTATTACTGTCCTGTGCTGACCTGCAGTAAATATATGAAGAAGTGTGTAAGACATACATCAAGAAGTGGTCGAAGCTGAGTTCATGCTGGACATGTCCCCAAATCCCTAGATGTTGAACTTTATCAACACTGACCTTCCTTAAGCTTTTTTGTAGCCAAAAGCTGGGCTACAAACCCTTCAAGAGCAAATTTTGTTTTCAAATTCCCAGAACCTCTTATTTTTTTACAGTATTTTTAGTCCTTCTACTTTGGGGGCTGTCACTAAGAGGATGATGATATCACAGGAGGCATTCAGAACTTCACAGGATTAGGTCTCTGGTCCTTGCCAAAATTATAAGGAGTTGAAGACTCAGAAAAAGAAAATAAAACTTCCTTCTCTGAAACTCAGATACAGGGGTCAGATACAAAGCAAGCTGAGGTACAGATGCCATAACACTTTCTTTTATTGACATTTCATTCTCTTTATTTATCACTTAAATATTCTGGATCCTATCAGACAAATGTCAAGATCACTGGAATGGAGACTATTTCCTTTGTTATTTGTACAGTGCCTTGCAGACTTAAATTCTGAATCCTGGTTAGCATGTACAGACCAGTGCACTATAATAATAACTATCAGCAATAAAAATAACTTAGAAGCATGAATTGTTTTCACTTTCAGAAAAGTTCATGTTCCCTTATTGGTCAAATTTGTACAAGGCCCTTATTTTAACTGGAGAAAATTAATTAATTTCCAGTGGAGAAACTGAACAAGTGTGTTTGTATTCTTCATATGTAAGAACCAAGAATCATGATGATAATCTTTTAAGATATGACTTGAAAAATTTCATTCTGTGTAATTTCTCTAGAAGTCTTATTATTTTAATCTTTTCTGTCAAAATTTCATCTGAAAGTTAGCCTGAACCACAGAGGATGTACACCAAGAACTTTCACACCCAGATGAAACTGGATACTTCGCTCTGGTGGAAAACTCTCTGGTGGAAACTTCTCTGGTTTAAAGACTGCAGGAGACATCAAATCTACTTTGCACAAAAGTCAGAGGATTTATAGGCTCAAATACAAGAGCACTTTAGAGACTGGACTGCTGATTTATAATGCAGTTGATTGGGAGTGGCAGAGAGCAGATTTTTGGTATTCCGAGGTAAAGGTGCACCCAGGGTAGAAAAGCAGAGGCTGTGTGTCAGGCCCTACAAGGCATGAAGTGCAAAGGGTGCCCTGCAGCAGTGTGCTGCCTTGGCAAAAGGCTTGTGCAGGGAGCTTCAGAAAACCTGAGGTATTCCTTGGGATGCTTCTGGGGGACAGTGACCTTGTCCAGGCCTCCTGGCACAGCTCCCACTGTGGCAAAAGTTAAAGAGAACCAGTTCTGAGAGGGAAGTGAGTGCACAGGGCTCTCCATGCAGAAACTGAGATTCCAGTGGTGGCTTGTGCTCATTATATAGTGTGAGATCACAAATAGAAGTTTTCACACTTGCCCATCTGCCACCAACTGACTCTAAAGAGCTGGTGAATCATACACTTAAAAGAGGGCGAATTTTTCCCCGCTGCCATTGGAATGTGTTTTGAAATTAAATATGCACAGTACAAAAGCTGAATAACAAGGTTGGGCTGATCACACCAGACACTGTGTATAATGCTACAGACATGAGGGTCAGGGGTCTAGGCCAAGACCATGGCCCTTAGTCACGGCATCAATGAAAGCTGATTCTTCCTTCCCCTTGGTGTCCCTTTCCATGTCTGAAGAGACTATTGAAAGAAAGATTTCTTTGAGAGGAGCCAGGGGAAAGAAAAAGGGGGAGGGGGGGAGAGAAGTTTAACTAACATAAATATGGTGAAAAAATATTATTTTTGTGCTTGCATATGGTACTTTTTTAATCTATCTATCTGCATACATTTTCCATTTGCTATTTGTAATTGTGGTTTTGGCTTTACAGTGTATTCATCAGTGACACTGTGATCCTTTTGTTCTGCTGCATATTAAAATGGTTCAGAAGATAGATTCAAAAGGTCTCAGGTTCCCAAGAAGGAACATAATAGGGGTAATGCATGGCAAGAACAGTTTCTGCTTTCTGCAAAACAGGAATAAATAAGGGAGCTATTGCATTACACTTTGTGTACAGTACTGTACTCTTTGTCAGAGTGTTAGACAGATTCTTATCCATTGCAAATCCTACTTCTTATCCTGATTTACATCTTGAAATAATTTTTAATTTTCCCTGTGCTTACAATGGAAACCAGGAAGGATTTATAGAAGCATTATAAGCACATTATTTTGTGAAGGGCAATGTTAATATGATCATTTTGGTCATTCAAGAAAAAAAAAAAAAAAGAAAAAGGACCAAAGAATGTTTTTGTTTTTCATTCCCACTTAAAAAGCAAGTTTTCTTTGGGTGTGACTAATCTACATGAAGTATAACTGTATCCATTACCCATTGTAGGGTTGTGCAGTATGTGACAGCTGTTTGACCCCGTCAGCAAAGTCCCCCTTGCCGTGGAAAAGAGACAGGAGCATGTGAAGATAAAACCTTTATTCAGGCTACTAGACAGAAACAGACTCCTTGGTTCTCTGGCTGCCAGAGAGGCCGTGTATCTTATGCATCTGTATGCCATCACAAAAACCTTTCCAACACATGACCTGCACAGCCCAGCTGTGGATGGAACTGGGCAGGCTAAAGATGTCAGATCTCAGCTGCCTCAGGACTCAGCTTTGCCTCAGACATGCTCCCTGCCTCCCTGGAAACATGACTCCAACATCCAGGCTTAAGGTTGGGTTCAACCACATGGCAAATGAGAAGGCAGCTATGAATACAGCTGAATGAATACTTTTGAATGCTTGTGATTCAGCAACATCACTATGAGTCACAAAACTCTTATCCATGGCTACATCTTCCTTGAATGCTTTGCTATTATCAACCTATGTAAGACTTTTCTTCGATTTGTGCTATGACTTCTTCAGAAGAATTCCACATTAGAAATATTTTTTCATACTGCTACACAGATAGATTTTGAGTAGATATATGTGTTCAAGTGTTGAGCAATCTTTGCTGTAAACCACAGTTAAAGCTGTTCCGAGAACAGTTAGGTGAGAACAAGAGGTACAATAAAGGCCTTCTAATGCCTGTAAAGGGTGTTCCTCTCAAATGAGGCATTTCATAACTTTCCTAGATGGAAATAACTATCTTGGGAAAGTATTGCCATAAGTACAAGAGCTGAAAACTTTTGTTTCCTCTGATCCTCTATTGCTAAGTCAATCTTTTTCTTTATGAGAGCAAGATTGTCCACAGTCATTTGAGATGAGTATGTTAGAGTCTCCAGAAGGCACTTAAAGGGAAGTCAGAGAATTAAAAAACTGAGGGGCAAAATGCATGCCTTTTTAACACTTGGCATGTATAATAGCAATCTACCACAGCAAAGGGAATTTATATGATTCAGTGGAACAGAGAAAGAGATGGAAGTGGTTCTCTCACTGTCAATGTTAAAGACTGCAGAGTAATGAAAGGGGAAAGAAACTCAGAAATACAACAATGCAACATGCAGAACATACAGCTGCCCCTGTTTAACCTTCTTCCAATTTGAATCTGGTCATCCTAGTGTGTATGAAATTTGGAAATATTAAGCACTAGAAATATGTAAAATATTCATAGAATCATGAATGTTGCCTAGAGAAACTGTTGTGAAGGTTTTCTCATTACTGATACTTGGAGAGGTTAGTGATAGAAATGACTGTAGGATGAGTAATAAGTAAAATATCCACTCAGACTGATTCAAACCAATATGAATTATGCCTGAGTCAATAATGAGTGTAGGATAGACATACTGGACTTGATTTTCCTCTGGCTTACAACATTGAAAATTAAATTAATTCAAGAGACTGCATACCATCATTAAATGTGGGAACACCTACTTCCAGTTTGTAAGATCTGTACTGAAAGAGAAGCTCTGTTGTGCAGTTGAGCTCAAAAAAATGGGTTGAAATCCCAAACTTTGTCTCAAGCCAATAATTTCTGTGCTCAGTCACAATCCTTTTAATTTATATTTAAAAGTTGTTGAGATCAAAAGCATTCAAAATAGAGACTTTTCTTGCTTAAAATCTGCTAAAAGTACCCCACAAATCAGCACAGGAGGTACAAATGTGCAATATACATGTTATGGTGGGAATGAATCCAGAGTCTTGAGGAAGATAGAGGAATGAGCATGAGTGCTCAATAAGTGTATCACCTGGTTCAGTGCTTCTTGAATGAAACATATATAAGACTTTGGCTTCTTATCATCTTTTGGACCTATCAACCTTCTATTTACTTTTGCTTTTGTTATTTCACTGCAAATAAAGAGATCTTTGTTTCCCCATAATCTCTGACACTATATGGTACTGTGACTGAAAGGATCATAAAGGGATAAGCTAGAATGGCACATTATCAGCCACTGCTGGCACAGGTTAAAAAGAAGGAAGATAGAAACTTTTTTTATTGTATTTAAAAAAAAAAACCTTCAAAAACTTACATTATGGCTTTTAAAGACATTTTTAAAGGTATTTTGTTGCTGTTTTGTTTTGTTTCCTCATTTATTTGAATATATGCTGTTTATTACAGAAAAAACAATTCCTTTTCACCTACCTTTAAAGTATTTCCCCCTCTGTATATTATCTCCTTAAGTTTTGTAAAATAATTACAAAATTTAAAGTGCATAGATTGTCTGGGTTCTTAAGTTGAAAAACAATTAAACCTTGATGTGTTTTTTGATGAACTCCTATGATAATGTTGCTTACCGCCCAAACTCCTCTGTTCTTTGTTATAAAATTTTACACAAATATCTTCTTGTCCATTCTAGTGATCAGTCCCGGAGAGAAACTCAGCAACAGTCTCAAATTCTGTGCAAGAAAACAAAAGAACAAAAAGGGCCAAAGGATAGTGTGCTATGCCTGGGTCACCATTCTCTTCCTTCCTAGGCTTCACTCTTCCTTGTGACCTTGGACCTTATCCCACTTCTTGTTACTCTGTTAAATAGAGGCAGAAATACTTGAAATTGCACAAAGAGAGATAAACATCAAAGTCTGGGAGGTGCTCAAACACTACAGAGATAGAGACAAGGTAAGTACTGTACATAGAAAAAAACTCCATTGAGCGACTGGAAATGCCAAACAACAAGGCTTTAATCCTTAGACTTACAGTTTAAATGAAGCCTTGTCACATCCCATTTTGTAGTTTCCATGAATGTTTATTTCAATAGCCCTGTTGCAGTGACCATCTGGAATCATTTGGTTGTACACCACTTCTCCAGGTACTCATTTGTTTCCTAAATCCTCAGAACAAGGGCCCAGACCTCACCAAAATCTGATCAAAAGGATCAGGTCAGCTTAGCTGATGTCAAGCTCAGCCAGGAGCTGATTTGGTGTCAAATTGCCATGACTTAAGAAGTTACTGGGCATTCACTAGGCTCTAGGGCTTCTGTTATGCAGTTTACTCATGGAAAATGCAAGGTGATATGACCTATCTTAGCTGACTTTCAGTGCAGGCTTAAAGCATGCATGCATTGTTGAATCTTAAACATTTCACGTGGAAAGATACCAATAATTAAGCAGGTATAATTCTGTGTGTACAAAAGGTTTTTAATTCCACCCCAACACAGCTGCTAAGCAAGAGTTAGTCAGCATTTCTCACTCTTTTTTTTACTGCTGGAAAATAGGCTTGTATGTTCCTTCTCTTCTTCTCTGACTCTTGTCTCCAGAAGCTCAGAATGATAGGGAAGGATCGGGCCCTTTAGGTCACTGGTCCCTCATGTTAAGCTGGGATCATGTTAAGCTGGGATCAAGCCTCTAGTTTCCTCAAAACATTTTTGTAGGTTCCAGGACCTCTGTCTCAGGACAGAAACTCTGCTGCTGTGAACAGCCTCCCAGCTGTGAAGAGTATGGTGCCATGTGAAAGTCACAGCAGAAAGAAGGGATAGTAGAATGTGAACGTTTGCTGCAGTAGCATTCTTTGCTTCAGACACAGCCCTGTTTAATGAGGAATTCAGAGGAGTTTCCTGAAGTCAAATGGCAATAAAACCTAATAATTAGTTCACATATAGACAGTGAAAGGCATCTATGGAATAATAAAATAGCCAATGTAAATAAACATCATTTGAGCTAAAATGGTTGATGAAAGTTGCATTCTCCTGAACTGAAAAGAAAGTAAAATAAAAATAACGCAGTGTGACTTTAAAATGACAAAGCCATCCACACATTGCTGCTCCGATGAAACACTTTAGAACAAATCTGATTGGAGGCTGGTCAGTTTGTGCCTGATGCCTAATCGAGAGCTTATATTTACCACAGTCCCTAGGGCACTGCTTTATCTTCAAAGCTTGAGCCAAGAAAATTCGCTTGTTCAAGGTGTCTGCAGGCTGTTTTTCTTTCTTTCTCCCTTTCTTATTTTTTTTTCTTTTCCCTCCCCTCTCTCTCCCTCTCCAAATCTCCATCCTGGCTCAGTTAACAAACCTATTAATCCCTAGTCAAGTGCATACATGCAAAACTCCGATGAAAGAAAGCAAACGTGGAAGAAAAGAAACAACTGTACAGATCAACACCAGTACTACCATTTTCCTTCTGGTTTTATCTCTGTATTTAGCAAAATTTTCAGCATGGATGTATTTTCCAGCAATGTGGCAAGATGTAGCTTTGATACATCAACTTCACTGTGAATTTGGGCCAATACCTATCTCATATCAGTGGCCCCTACTTTATTCAAGAGATGGCATCAAATGATAGGGCTCTTTCAGGAGCAAATTTTCGAGATTACAGTGGTGTGCTATTAACATAAATTCCGTTGTGAGTCAATAGGTTTTGGGCACTTAATTCCCATTTGTGTTTTTGAAAGATGTTTTTAAACTGACTATCAGTCTTTCAGTAATGTATTAGGGAAGGAAACAGATACCAGAAATACTGTTTAAAAAAGTACCTCAGCAACTTCAGCTATAAATTAGCCAATTAAATATGTAAGATCTATGGTTAGACACCTACAGACTCAATTGAATAAACAACAGTCAAATAGGGTCAATTAAATCTACACAACTGTAGTACTCAAAACAGCATGTGAGACTGAAGATACCCATCAGTATATCCTATTACTTGAATGTGCTAGTGTTTTGAAAATTTTACTCCCTGTATGTTTATGGCTATTTATCCCTTCTCTTCCTCCCACCCACCCGTGAATTATTTAATTCCTCTGGAATGTGACTTAGCATGGAATACTGAATCTCTTCATTTCAGGGCATGCACAGTGTTTACCTGTAGCTCGTGTGCTACTGTATCTTAATGGGATCTTGAAGGAGGGTTCAAGGTTATTTAGTTTCCATGTTTAATTCATTCTTGAAGAGCTTTAAATAGAGACTGACAGCATGCTAATATTTGATAATCATTACCATCAGCCAAGGGGAGAATCAAGGATCACCTAATACTTCTGTTGGTTTTAGAAATGGATCCTGTGACTGAAAAGTCAAAGTCATTAATCAGCCCCTAGAATGATCCACATAAGACAAAGTACATTCTCTCAGTACGTAAAGCATGTTGTCTCCTGTTCATGCATGTTATCTTTCAATTTACATTTTATGCAGATTTGCCTAGCTCTATGATCTCCAATCAATTTTCTGGCTTACAAGGATGTTTTAAAGACTTCCAGCCCCTTTTCAGGTTTCACCATTTTCATCTGCAGTAGAAAATGCTGCTGGCTGAAGCTGCAGATAGGACTTGGCATGTCCTGAGTGGGGGGAAATCCCTGTCTGTGTAATACAAAGAACAGACATTTGCTAGGAGAAATTCTCTTCAGGAAAGGCTGTTAATGAGAATCAACTTACTAGGAGTACTGTTTATATAACTTTGTATTGTTCATATTGCTTTTTGCACTGTTTATATTAATTAAGAGTATACACAAACAACGAATAATGGAACTATTATTTTTTCTATTATACTATTAATCTCAGTTATGCCTACAATTTTTTAATACTTGAACTGCATAATTTCAGACCCAAATCCCAGTTTCTGTCCTAAAGTGATAGTAACAGAATACAGCACTGTATATCCAGACAGTGCAACAAAGTGCATAGGTATATATTTCAAAACCTACCTGTGGTGGACAGCATTATTAGTACCATTGAATAAAGAGACACAAGTGATCATGAATAGAAATTTTTGTAAGTTTCCAATAATCTCGGGTCTGGAATTATGCCATTTTCTTACATCTGATCAATTACTTTCTCAGAGCTATTTCCTTTATATCACTTCAGCCATCAGTCTGTGTTTCTGGTACTTAAGGTCTTGAGATTACTCTCAAGTGACAAATGATGATGTATGTACACACAGTTCAGTACTTTTCTCTTGGAATTTAAATCACTGGGACATGCTATGGCCCTCGGAAATCAGACTCTTCATTTTTTTGTTTTTCGTATTAGAGAAGAGAGGCATTTGCTTTAATATGAGACTTTAACATTTGGTTTGGAAGTATTTTCTGACTTTCACAAGCCCAGAGAAGACAAATCTCTTGACGTGCACCTTGTGCTTTAATTACAAGAACATCCTTAATTAGAGGCAAATTCTGACACTGAGTCAAACAGATCTCTTGTGGAATAAGCTGGGCCTCAGTGAGAGTGACAGTGGCAACATTTGGTCCTTGATAAATGAAAGACAATGCTGAGTACAACCCTAGGAATTTGATAAGAACGCACAGTAACTTCTTTGTCTAAAAGTCTGAAGTTTTCCTGCTTTTCCTTATGAATGCAAAAGATTTCTAAATATGATTTCTAAGATTTCTACTATTATTATTTCCTAAAAAAGTCATAGCAAACTATTAATTTTCTTTTTATTCTTATTTGAATCAAAAAACTATTCACATTTTTGCTATTAATTGGTTGAGATTTGCAAAACTGCTGAACTACTGAAGGAGCGGAATTGAAAATCTTCCTTTCCATTCATTCATTCACATGGCACTCACTATTACTGCTCTTTTTCCAGGAGTTTCTTGTCTTATCTATAGGTTTGAATTGTGTTGCCTTCTGTGTTATAACACCACCTCTGTGTGAAAAAGAGATGGCTGCTGTTCAGTTCTCAGCTTTAATGCGTTTTGTGTTTATTTGTTTCCCAATATCCTCTTACCATATTTATTTTCACTATTGAAACAAACTTGTGGCAATAGGCCTGATTCTTTTGTCAGTATGCTGGATTCACTAGATCACTGTACATCCCAAATATTGCTAAGAGGTTATATAATTTCGACAAGGTGAAGTGGAATGTAATTTATTTTCTGTGGTGTTTATCACAGCATACTGGTTCAGAGTGAAAATAGAGTAAAAATTTTTAAGAAAAGTAAGTCCATTTACCATTGATAAATTTCAAAATTCAACATGCTGCAACTTGCTCAGATCTATGGTTAATATTATGCATCTCTTCTGCTGAAGCACTCACTGCAGATAACCCAGAAGCTCATAATTCTCCAGCTACAAGCTGAAAATTTATCCAGTGTATGGATTGTATGTCACCAATGAGCATTCTGGTCACTTGTAAAATCTGATGCTCTAACCTTAACAATTGCATAAGCTCTGCATGGGTCTTCTGCCTATGAGGTATTTTCTTACAAGCAGTAGAAGTTCTCAAGACAACACAAAAAGTAGATCAGAGTAGATACTGCCGAGATCTTTCATGCACTGGGAAGAAGAAATGCTTCCTCTGGAGTGAAAAGGAGGCATAAGGGGCCAAAATTGTAATAAAGACATGAAGTTATAACAGGAATAAATTTAGCTCCATGAGTTTAGATGAGCAGCCTGGACAAAATGGTACGTGACAGCTCTTCAAAGACAGGTTTTCCTCTGAGTCTGTACTGCCACTTTAGCACTACATGTTTTTCTTAGCCCTAATCATATGCAGTGCAAGAAAAGAAAAGAAACTCAGCTGCTTCTAAGTGCTGAAAAAGACACTAGCTTTAGAGTTTCAGATGAATGGGTAAATGGGTAGATGGACAGACAGTAGAACCTCACCAAATAAACTCCTCACGATATGGGCTTGCCAATTTCCTGGTTATTTTTCTCAATGGGTGAAAGAGAAGCACATGCTTTTAATACCTGTAAAAAGTCGGGCTCCATATCATGATGCTCTGATATTGACCACATCTCTTATACCGGACAGTTGAGTTTCTCCATCTTATGAAGAAAAGGCAGTAAAAAAAAGTTTCTTCTTTTTCCATTCTTCCAAGACTCCAAAATAAAGTGAATGACAGATCATATCATCTTAGTTAACCAATATATTGTGCTATTATAATTTTAAAAATATTTGATAAAGGGTTAGGGAAATCATGTAGACAGAAGAAAATATCTTCAAATTCAGAAACATTATTGATTAAATCAAATATCATTGAATGTACTAATTAGTTTATTAGAATTCTGGTCAACACTAAAATAAAATTTTTAAATTTTCTATAACTGTATTTAAAAAATTCTATAATCACTCAACTAATAACAGAAGCATTGTTATTAATTTTAAGAAATCGTAACAATGAGTATGTCATCAGAGGTTTCCTTTGTGCAAGCAACTTTCCATTAACACTTTTACAAGGCATTTCAATTTTAAGCAGCAAAAGTTCTACCTTTGGATATTCTTTCAATAATCAAAAGCCAGTCGTATGGTAAAATTATTCAGATTTTTTCTAATGTGCCTTTTGGGGTTTCTCCTCCAAGTGTTTGCATGTACAGTTCACTGTAGAAATTTAGATAATTCTCCTCTAAATATTGGAAACTGGTGCAAATAAAGCAGTAAAGAAACAACTACTTTGATTTGCCCTTGCAATATATTTTTAGTCATAAAATATTGCTATATTTTTAATATATAGAAATTGCATGAATATGGACCACATGCCTGAATCCTTTGAAACATTCCTTCTTAATCTGCTAGACAACCTTGGTCATGTATTTGGATAAAGCAGAAAAATTACTGGATGAAGATAAAGTGGCACGTGTAATGTATATGAATTTTAGAAAAATATTTTATACAGTGTCTGACAAAACCTTACTTGAAAACTTAATTGAAGTTGTCTTAGAGAAGAATGGTGTTATGTGGATTGAAAACAAACATTAACGGATAAATAGGTAAACAATACTGCAATGAAAGGGTAATGACAAACCACAGCATAATGATTGAGGAGAGGTGCCTACCAGAGAACCAGAGGGAACAGTCTTTGGTCCACCATAACATCTTCATTAACAAGAGTAAGCAACATACTGACAAAGCTAGTGGAGGATGCTAAATGTGCAGGAGATGTAAAGGAGATGAATCAAGACTTAGATTTAATTATAACAGCATGAATAAAGAGTAGTTAAAAGAAATTTCCAGTCATTTCAATGTACAGCACAACAGATGGATACAAGAAATACAGAGGAGAAATAATCTAAGTGATAGAAAGTATTCTGAAGAATGATCCAGAAAGAAGATCTAGACGTAGTAGTTGACAATTAAAACTTATTATGAGCTCTACGTATAACATAGATCATATAAAGACCACATCAAATTTGGACCAAAGGCACAGAAAAATAATTTCATAGAATGTCATATTATGGACTCTTTTCTTACAAAACTGTGATCTTCCACACTAATGGAAGTATTGTTTTTGTTCCTGGAAAATTGATAAGAAAGTATATAATCTGGAGTAACAAATAAATAAATTATCAGGAGGGAGCTAGGTAGGAAAATATCGAGAAAAGCTAAAACATGGTTGATATTTAAGAATATGCATATGGAAATCACAATCCTTCACAGAGTTAATAATTTAAAATACTTTAAAAAAACCCAAAACAAACAAAAACCTGTAACAAACAGCTTAAGACTGTGTAGTATCCTTTCAGGGAAGACTGAAAGAAGGATGCCAGCTGAGGAAAGGACAATAATCTTTAATTATATTAAGTATGACTTGCAGAATTGTTGTCGTAGAGGAGTGATGAAGCAAACATGCACTGGTGGTTTGACACTCAAAGTCTCCTTTGAGGTGGCACGTCCCCACACCTGATACATCTGGGCTAAACAACCAATAAGGTTGGAACCTCCACATATGGTAAGCTAAATTGATTTAGAACATATGCATGCAGGGGGCCTGTCTTCTCTAAGGATTTGCTCAATCATAGAAAAACTGGGATGGAAAAAACAGAAAGGAAGGTCAGTAGCATCTGGAAATTGGCTATCCTATAGGGAGATCATGCAGCTCAAATGCCCCGAGTTGGGTTTGGAAATATGATTTATGTTTTCCTGTGCCAGCTTTGATGAATTTGGTGCCACATTACATTGCAAAGGGTGTCTGGGAAATTCTCTGACTATCATGTGAGGTGTCAACATGTATGTAGAGGTGTTATGTAAAGTCTAGTACGACTATGGTAATCAGACGTATCAAGTGACAAGCTGCTCACAAAGTCTTGGAACCCGGGAGCTTTGCACATGGGGATGCACCTGGATTAAGAGGCAGACAGACTCTGCACAAGGTCAGAGGAGACAGGAATTGGGCTCCTCAAGCAGGTGCTGCCCCAACCTACAGGCCAGGGCTTCTTGCAGAATCAGCTGTGATGCATTGCCAAGGCAATGAGCTGTGGACAGCTCGACCAAACTGGTGTGGCAAGTGTTTTGAGAGGCATGGTGCACCAGAAAGCCAAAATTGCTCTTCACATGTAGGAGAAGCTGGAAGACATAAAAAGCAAAAGTAGGATGCAGTGCCACTTGTCTGACAACAGCTTTTCTTGGGAGGGAATTGTATATTTCTTTCCACATTTCAGTAGAAAGGCCCACATCTTTGTGCCTACTAGGCAGTGGGCACTCCTGCTGCATCTCTGGGGCTTTGAGGCCAAAGGGAGATTGGTGTTAGGATAAGTTTCAGCAAAAAATATTTCTTTACTCTGAGAAAAAGAGTTCAATTTTGTACCATCACCATATGGCGTTAGCCTTGTTAGTGCAACTTGGTCGAGGTCACCTTAGAGACAGAATGGCATTTCTTTTCTGCCTCTTCCTGGGATCTCTCTTGAAGTCGTATTTGTTACTTGTACTGATGTATAGGAGTTCCAGACCACAGCATGTGAACATATCTTGTACCATCCCAGAAGTATAAGGATCTACCAGAAAATCAACATTAAAAGCATCCAGAAATTGTGCAAGTACTACATGAGCAACACATATTTTTTCTTCTTTCCTCCCTAAGGGTCCTAGAGCATTTTATTCCCTCATCTGACACTGAAATGCAGCCACCTCTGGGGCGGAAGCCAGCAGCCATTCAGCATCAGGGACAGTGCCATATTTAAGCAAGATAAATGCACAGAAGAAAGACCATCTGTTAGCATGCCAGTCAATTTGTAGATACAAGTAGATCCATAGCAAGTTGTGACAAATCCATGTGCCAGAGCCTCCTCCAATATTTCTAGCAGAGTACAGACAAGCATAAGGAAGTCATTTGTGCATGCCCTAATGGTGCTGTCAGCCTGTCTGGGTGGACTCTGCTCTCTGTGATATCATTGTTCCCCTCTGGGACAAGGGACAGAGCAGAGTTGATGTTATCAGTCAATGGCTCCCCTATATAAGGGCATGAAGGTAGGCATGACAACTTTTTTGCTCGGCTCTAGTCGGTGGTTTTTGCCAAAGCCTTGAGCCAAAGCTCCTCCGGACGAGTGCCCAGAAACATTTGGCTCTAAAACCAAGCTGAGGGATCTCTAAGAGCCAAGTTGTAGAAGCCTCATGGAGTCTCTGTGGCCAAAACCATGGAAAAGGAAATTAGCTTTGAATAGAGCCCTTATAGATCAAACACCCAGAGTAGACTAAACATCTTTGACAATGAGTCTAATATTTCATGGCAAGGCAATTTTGCTCAGTAATTTGTTCAGATCTAAATGCTTTTAGTTCTCTAAGTTCATTTCTCACTAAATTATTTTCTCAGGACAGTTTGTTTGAACATAATAAGGAATCCAAGCCTCAGCTAAAGAAGGACCTTTGCAATACAAGTGCACGTCTTATAATACCTTATTTTCTATCATGGGGATTTAATAAAATTCACCAAAATGATGGCCTATAGCAGAGATTTTTCAATAATATATGTTAAAAGGGTTATTATTTAATGACTTAGAAGTAGGGAGCTAAAAGATGATAGTGTGTTTCAGCATACAATATGCTATAAAGTATTAGCTAAAGTATTGGGAGCCCACACAGGTCTCCACTACCCTCAGTACTTGTGAGTCATTGTGGTCTTGTTTGTTTCTCTGATAAATTCAGTAAACTGGGGTGTAATATATCACGCAGCAGTGCCATATATCATTCCATTCTCTAATAGGAACATAAAACAACCATTGATTGCAAACAGGCTCTTTTAAAGATTCACTACACTGTTTGGCATTTTCAAATGTTTTTATGTTGGCAAGCTATTATAATAACTCATATGGGATCAAAATGTATATAACTTATTCCAAAGTATTCCACATGCTAATTAAGTAAACAGAAATGCACTTGTCTCTACCTCCTCCATCAAAAACAAGCTTGCTTATTCTCCACAACATTATTTCACTTCAACTTCTCCTCTTTATGTTTCATTCCAAACCTTCTTCCCCCACCTCCAGTATTCATATTCCTGTTCACTGAGTCTCTTGTTACTGTCTCTGTCTTTTCATATATCTAAAATATTAAAGTAAAGCAAGGCAATGAGTCACTTTTTATCTCTCCAAGGAGGAGAGAGGAAGATGACACATTGTGCACTGATCTTACTAAGAAAAATACAGTAAATGTGGGGAATTTTTTTTGTTGTTTTTATTTAATCTTTGTCAAAACTGCATTGCACGAGTCATCTTCATTTCTGAAAAAAACAAGCGAGAGAGCAAAGCAAAGACGGGTGGAAGAAGCACTAAGAATTATACAAATTACGACATTTTTTCAGTTCAGTTCAGAGCACTGGGTACTTGACTTCAGCTTGAAGATAGTAATATAAAAAAAAGTTTGATATTTATTAATTTCAAGCAAAATAAGCTTCCCCTCAATGTCCATATGTGTAAGTTCCATTAGTATTACTCATCTGCATAAACCAAGAGAAGAACAGACCTCTTAGGGTCAATTGCATTTTCACATTCGAAGCCAGAACTACTGCCTTCCCATTAATATTTTTATAGTTTATGTCTTTTTTTTTGGAGAGCAGGCACCACTAACACCTTCACGCAGCATGGGAGGGGTGATCCCTGAGCTGACATTTTGGGATCCACATTATGCAGAAGGCAGAGGGGAAATGTCTGTCTGTCTGAGTCTCCCTCCCTGCAGAGCTTGGGGAGCCTTTTCAAAAGGCTCTCACTCTGAATAGGTTACTTGCTTTCTGAATAGGTTACTTGCTTAAGCACTGGTGGGGATTTGGACCTCCAATGTATCCAAGAAAGAAAATGCAGTGGGATGGGAGGACAAGGAGTGGAGCCTGGCACAAGTGAAGTACTGGAGCTGGGACCAGGAAATTGCTCCCACTAAGGAATTTTCAAAGGAGTTCACCTGGGTGAAAATGGTCTTTGAGGTACAAATGGTTCACACCCCAACTTGTGGCTATAATCAGTTGTGCCAGAGGAACAGCCAAAACCAGCTGCTCCACGATGTCTCATTAGGTCTGCCATTTTACACACAGCAGCCAAAAACAAAACAGGCAGTTGCTTGGCAGAAGCCTGAGGCTGCTTGGCACCACGCACAAGCATGCTCTTAGCTCTGGCTGTGGCCAACCCAGGCACAGAGAGAAGGAGAAAGAGAGGAGGAGGAGGAGGAGGCGGCGCCAACAGGCAGTGCCAAGCTTCATTATTGCAACAAGATATACAGGTTGTGTGTTAGTTTTCTAAGCAGGTAACAATGCCTGAAATGATAGAGAAGGACACACAGCATATCTGAACCTCTCAGGAACACTGTGAGGTCTGGAGAGCCATAAGCAAAGGGAATTGTGTCATATCCATGCTATTCTCAAGTCTGGCAGTGGGCTCCCCTCCCTTGGTGTTCCTGTGAAATAGAGGCTTAGCAAGACAGCCTTTCAGTGCTTCATAGCACAGAGAAAGATTTTGAGTGCTACAGTTGAAAGATTAGCTACAACCACCCCAAGCTCCAGTTCAGATTCAGACACCCACCATGATTGAGTTCTATAGTAGCTATACATTTCATTCACTCTTAACTCTATCAAAATGCATTTATGCAAAAAAACATTGTAAAGGAATCAGGTATTTTAAGAGGGAGGCCCTGTTATTTTACCGATAGTCTTTATCTTTCAGTGAATGTTTCAAATACGAATTTGAAATGGATCTTCCACTTTAGATGAAGGCTCCAACTTGCTGATACACCCTAACTTGTCTCCTATTTATCTATGTTGAAGACAATACTAATCCCTTCAAAACAATATCTCAGAACTCTCATTGTAGATCCCTGTGGCCCCTCACAGTAAAGTCACAAAAAATGTAGATCCTGCTAAAAGAAATAATTTATTTCATTAAATAAAGTGAAGTTTGTGGATTTTTTGTTCTTTGCTGCCTTGACATCTTGTTTTCCCAGGACTGTTGTTAATGGTCTTAAGATCACTCACAACTTCTAGACATTCTAAACAATGTCCACCTGCACTAGAATATAGAGTACAAACATTTGTATTTGGAAGCCTCAAACTTATCTTCCTCCCCTGAGATTTTGCTTAGTTATTGGGCTCCATTGTGGCAAATGTCTCAGCAGCTCTGACATGAAGGATCACACTGACCTGTGCAGTACAGCTGTTGGAATCAGGATGGTGAGGCTGCATGCCAGATAATTCCACCAGGAACAGTATGCCTTGTTCAGTCCCTTTACCTACACAAGGAACAATTAAATTCTCAAATCCACCCATTTCTTGCCCAGTTAGTTAACTTTTTCCAATGAAGATTTTATAAGAGTGATATTCTTAAACTTAACTGCATGCTCAGCCTTTCCCAGTCACCCTTGGACACAAGAGATCTTGGATCACCGTTGCCACCTAAGCCTCACCTTCAGACCTGAGGCTGAGGCATTTCTGTAGGCTTCAGGAGTAGTCCTTTGACAAACTCAGCTGAGCAAGTAAACATTTAACTCTCATCTGTGCTTTAGGAAAAATCTCTTGGAAAATCTGCCCCGCAACTGTCTGGGACAAACTGCAGAATGACTACACTGTATCCTGAAATGTCTGAGAAGAAAATAGAGACCTCTGAGCACTTTGCCAAATAAGTGGTGGCTGTGCTTGTAGAGGACATGTTTATACAAGAAATTGTGAAAAGTGCTTGATAATGTCTAAAAGAAATAAGCCCTCAAGGGTGCTGCTCTTCTTACAGGAGAAAAGATAAAAAATAATTATAATTTGCAGTGTGTATCCTTAATTTTATGCTGTACCTTTGAATGTGTTGAGGTTTTGGAAGTTCCTCAATCTTACATGAAAATATATTCAAAACTTATTCCTCTTAAGGTATTTATTTTTCTTTCCAATTCTGGGCAGGAAAAAAAACCAAACCAAAACAAAAACAAAACACCAAAGAAAAAGAAATGCATTAATGTCTAAACCATAATCCTTGCAGTGAAAGTAAATTGGGGACTCTCCAAAAAATGCAGAGTATGAAGAAGCAAAGATGGTTTCTCCCCACTAATGTTTTAAGGTCTTATCCCCCCTCCTAATATTAAGCTAAGCCTTACAATAATCTGACAGGATTTCAGGCTGAAGCAGCACACTCCAAGCACCTCAGCAGCAGTGATGGAGATCTGCACAACCCTTACAGGTACAGAAAGTGGCACCATCCCTTCAGAGAGCATGCAAGCCATACACCATGAAGCTGTACTCCAGAAGCCTGTGTTCTGCATGGAGAGGGAGGATGGATAGGAAGTGAACGCACTTTCAGGGTAGTGTAACACAACCCTCTCCTCTGCTGTTCCCTTCTCCTGGCATCAGGGTGGATGTAATTCTTCTCATGCATTATTGATAGGCCCAAAAGCCTGCCAAGCTTGCCTGCTTTTTTTGTGACAGACAAAGGAGGGTACATGGATGGCACCTCTCACTGCTCCGGGCTCTGCTTTCATTAAGAACATTTTCTGCCTGTTCTCCAAGGGCACCCTCTGTCAGAGACTGCCACGCAATAAAGAAAATATGGCTTTGAAGTCCAGTGAATAGAAACAAAATGAATTAGCGTTCAGGTGTTCCTGCAACCTGATTACAAAGGCCCAATTCAGTGGCGTCCTTCACACCTTTTCACTTGTCCCTGCATAATCTCTACACATCTTTTAGGCTCTCTGCCTTTCTAGTCCCCCTCCTCCCTGTTCCCCCCATCCCTTTATTTCCTAATGCTTGCAGGTCCTCCAGGAAGACACAAGCACTTACAGTTGTTGAGTGATTAAATATTTATAATCAGGGCAATGAGTGAGGTGTTGAATAATAAATGCTAAGGTTGAGGCGGCCTTAGATAATTTCTGCAGATTTCTTCATCCATAGCCTCTTTGATTCTAAGGCAAAATTCTTTTAATTAACAATAACTTTCTTTTCTTTTTTCTTTTCTTTTCTTTTCTTTTCTTTTCTTTTCTTTTCTTTTCTTTTCTTTTCTTTTCTTTTCTTTTCTTTTCTTTTCTTTTCTTTTCTTTTCTTTTCTTTTCTTTTCTTTTCTTTTTTCTTTCTTTTTCTTCTTTCTTTTCTTTTTCTCTCTTTTATTTTTCTTAGCAGCTATGACAGGCAATGGTCCTTTACCACTGTTTCTTTCATGAACTTTAACTCTGAGAACGTTCTAGAATGGATATTATAATCTTAGATAGACATGCATAAAATTTATCTTGTTTGTTGCTTGCTCACATGTGGTTTTTATATCATGATGTGATTCTTGGGGATGTCCTGACCAGGACTAGGAGTTGGACTCAATCCTTGTGGGTCTCTTCCAATTCAGCATATTCTGTGATTTTGTTATAAATTTAAAAAAAAGAAAAAAAATGAATATATCTATTTAGATGTTATATATATATATATATATATATATATATATATATATATATATATATATAAATTATTATATTTACCTAAATTCATTCAAACTCCTCTACATCAGCTAGTATTCACTTAAGAAATGAATGTCTTTATTTTCTTTTGATTTGAACTAGGAATTAATTCAGTATTTAATTTTTTTTTTCCTCTCCTTAATTTCCCTAACTAGCAGCATTGGAGCTTGGGCTTTTTTGCATTTTATTTCCTTAGAATATACATTTTAAAAACAAAAGACTGCTGTTTTCCAGAGTCAAGTGATAGTTTCAGTTTGAGGGAAGTGAAGATCTTCTTTGGGAAATATTGCAAACACTTGTGGTATGGAGAAAAACCTGTAAAAGTGATATCTCATGAGATCAGAAGACCTGCAGCAAGTAAGAAGCTTTTTGCTTCCCTTCTCTCCTTCCAGGTACACTCATTCTCATGGCTATGCAGCAGACTGATTTGTCATTTCTGAATGCTAGATTTCGTGGAAAACTGCTGGTATAGCACAGACAAAGCAAAATACAAAGCAATGACTCCTGTGATCCAGGGTTCACAGAGGCTAAACATGAAATGACCAAAAGTAGGAAAAATGCATTCAGCAATAGGATTTGGAAAAACAGCAAAAAGATATCTGACAGTTAGGAGCTTTGAAGCATTTCAGTGTCAAAGAGGACTTAACCTGGAGCATAAAACTAACAAAGAAGCATTAGGAACCCAGGAACCCCACGGCCTGTCTCAAATCATGTCACTCTGAGGGCTATATCACTTAACTCCTCTCAAAATGAATGTCATTGTATTTCTACATGCAATAACACTGCTTTGAAACTTGGTAAACAAATGTTCTATATTATTCTAAGATCTTAGAAAGGAACTCGGAAACATTCAAAGGACAAAGCAATGTAAAGGTTTCTGTCTGATGCTCCTTCCCTCTCACATTCTTCCCCTTGCTCCAAGTTGCATACTTTTCCACAGGTCACAGCTCCTCCAGGGAACACCCACCTGCTCTGCCGTAGTCCTCCCCACAGGCTGCAGTGTGGCTGTCTCCTCCACCATGGAGTTCCTCATCTTTGTTCTTTTCCTCCTCCTCCTGACCTTGGTGTTCCCTCTCCTTATTAACAACCTTTTTGTTCCCTGCTCTTCCTCCCTCTGTGCAGCACTTGCTGCCCTTAAATATGCTTTCCCAGAGCACCAATTCGGCTGATGGGCATACCTGTGTCCTGTGATGAGGATGTTGCAATCAGTTCTTTGGCAGAGGGCAACCCTGCCTCTTCTCATGGTGGCCACCTTGCAAACCCCTGCTGCCAGCACGGACACCCAAAATAAGATAAGAAATTTATCACAAATTTAATTTTTCTGAATGTGTAATCTAGCACGCTGTAGTTGGATGCTGATGAGGAATATTTCTACTGATGCATTCTGTTGTTTGACTTTTCAGCTATAAACACATATAAAGAGAAATTAAGCTGTCCACTTAAGCTCACTCATTGAAACACAAAAGGGAATAGGGTTTGAGTTTAAATCAAAACATTTTCACACTGGTGACTCACTCTATAATGCAAACAATACAGCTTCTCTGGTCATATTATCTCATATTATCATATTATTTATCAGTATATCAAGTAATTTAAAATAGTATGACATCCAAAAGAAAGCAGACGTTGGCATTGATATTTCAAGGAGGAAAATGGGGACACCCTGGCAGACTAAAAGGGTCACCAGGAATGAAAATATTTGCTCTATTTACATGTGCAGCTTCAAACACAAGTACAGTGAACAACAGAGGCAGTGAACTGAGCTTTCTGGAGGACTTTTTCCTTGTTGTTGCTGAACACTGCTCATGTTGTAATCCTATCCTCCTACCCAGCTTCATGATGCATGGCTACCTCATCCATTTGTTGCACCTCACCAGGCTTCAAGAACTCAGTTTGTAATAAATTCATGTGTTTACTTATGGGCATGGACCATTTATATCCAGAAAGATGAGAGGAAAATATGGATCCTGTATGAAGAAATTTCCAGAAACCTATTTGGACTGTAAACTCTCCAGAGCAGCATGCATGTTGGCAGTTCTTGGTGGTGTTCTCTACAGCTTCTATTCTTTTCATATGTTGACGGTAGATGTCACAAAACTAATTTGTTCAAACTTATTTGATTTCTTACACCTTTTTGGTATTTACAGAGGGGGCAAAAAACCATCCCCAAGTCAATTGTCTTACGTGAACTCGAGATTTAACCTTTGCTTTCTTGGAGTTTTCAATTCACTTCTCACAGCATTTTCTGTTTCCTTAACTAGATGCTTTACTAGAGATACTGTGTAAACTTTTACTTGTAAAATGCTGCAAACTCACCAGTTTCAGGAGAGTTGCCTGTGATTTTCACTGATCAATAAAGGTGAAACGTGAGTATGAAGAAGAAGTCCCATTTACACTTCAGACACCACCTGTTCTTATCTTGGTATGTATAAGGCATTACAGGGTTAAAGATGTGTTACCATGGTAGAAAGAAAGAGGGAGGCCTCAAGGTGCACAAGATTTGTTCCTCCCTCAAAACATAGTCTTTTGCCTCAAGTGACCTATTACTCTTACAACTGAGCCCAGTTTTGAAACAGATAAAATGCTTACAAGTAATTTTTTCTCCTGAAAAGGACCATTTGGACTGTATATGTTGGACAGCATCCTGTGCATGGAGTGAGTAATGGGAAAGTTTCATAGAGGTGTTTGGGCTTGTAAGGAGACAGCACAGAACAGACAGGCCTTGTAACTACACAAGATCTTAGCTCTCTGCCTCATTCAGCCACTGATTTAATAAAAAAGTAAGCTACTTCTTCCCTCTCCCCTACACTCATAACTTTCTGGACTAGGAGGTGCCACTTCATGTGCATCTCCTACCAGCAAGGGTACAATCTCAGTTAGGGCTTCTCGATGATATCATAATACAAAAAATATAATGATGAGGATGGTAATAATAATGGTAATGGTAAGAGACAAGAAAATGCAATTCAGAACTCTGTTTTAAACATCTCAAGGTCAAGAACAATCTCCAGATTTAAAAACAAATCTCATTTTATGGAGAGAAAATTATTCCATGGGAATAACTAATTTATGTCAGTGTCACACAAAATCTGCATAAATATTTGACACCTAATGGTGTTTATTCATGTGATACTTTATGCTCCTCAGTTTCCCTTTGTCAGGCTCATCCTTATACAAGCTTTCAGGCACCCTGAGATGGTGCCTTACAGAGTTAGCAGAAGTGTGCATGCCACAACTAGAGCAGTGGATGGGAAAAGGTTGCCTAGAATTGCCTCCTAATTTCGTTTCCTCTCCCCACCAAGTGGTAATTGTTAAACCACCAACAGCTAAATAGATCCATCACCAGAGGAATGCCAAGGATGCTGCAAGGTTTCGGTCATGTCTTTCCCAGTAGGGGCCACTACAGAGCATCAAATAGGAAGGAAGACTGGGAAGAGAAAATGAGTACAGTACAGCAGAAGGAACCAGGTAAATATGAAAAATGTTTCACTGGAAGATTAATCCTTCCTGTAGTCCATCGTTAAAGTAATAAAAGGTTTATGATTCATTTCTTACATTATAATGGAGGAGGCAATTAGTAATTACTGGATTTATAGTATTTGTTGTGTTAACTCAGCCAATAAAATACACAGCAAAACTGTTTTTCTGAAGCACATTCATTGCAAAGTAATGTTCTTGAAGCATTAAAAATGCAATCTAGTGCACTGCACTTCATGTATTATTACAGAAAGAAGGATGGTTCTCCAACGTACACTGAGGTATTAAGAACTCAAATATTTTCCTTTTTTCCTATACAATTTTTTTCCCTAAAGGAAGTTTAAACAATCTAAGTAGTCACTAGTAATAAGATTTAGCACAAAACCGTACATGTGCTTAATGTCTATTGTTAAAAAACAAGCACCCTTTCTCAAACTTCCACATCTTTCCTCTTAATGTACAATCAAGTTTGTATCTTTTCATCACATGGGAAAATGGTCAGATTCACACAATCTTCACTGGCTACTGGAATTTCCTTTGTATCTGCCCTAATAATACTTTTTTTTTTGCTTCCACTAAAGTATTTCATTAAAATAGTGTTTATTTCACTAGTATTTTTATCCTGCTGTTAATTGGAATTCCATTATTATATATTGGTCAGTTATACATAAAAAATTACATTCTGGAACTGATATAAAGTAAATTTTATATGAAAATTGCTTTTCATATATAGCAAAAATTTGAACTAAATTTTTAAAAAATGAAAGTACTTTTTCTGTTACATTCTTGTATCTCACCTAAATATGCCTTGGAGCTCAAGATCTTGGAAAGTGATTACTTTATAATGTATCCATGTTCAGTTATTGGGCTTCCATCCATGAGCTAAATTAAATATAGAATAATAGAAAACACATGACTTTCCATCCAAAAAACACAACCATCTTTCACTTTAGCCAAAGGAAAGTATACAATAAACACCACTCATCTACAGGGACCCTATAGCCAGGGAGGGGAAAGAGAATGGAAAGAGGTAAAGTTTTAAGAAACCCCAACTCAAGCAAGGCATTTTTCTAAATCATGGCTATAAGGGTCATGAAATTCAGGATTGCCAGTTCCCCTGCTAATACATTTTCCTATACATTCCCTAAATGTTTTCGTTTGCAAAAATAGGATTGACATTCCCTCTACTGAAAAAAGCCTAGCCACATAATCCTCGATCATCAAGGCAGGAACAGCCCTGTAATGAAATTTCCTTTTAAAAGTTCTCAAAACTGAATTCTGAGTTAAACTGTCATGCGTAGCACTCCTCAGGGGTTCCTGGAAAACCATTTCCCCATCTGAGTATGCAACTCTGTGAAACCAAAAAGGGAAGCAGTCAATCTTTTCAGCTGTTTCTAGTCAAAAGTTTTTTTGACAGCAGAGTTACAATTCTTAGAAATAAATTTCTGCTATGGAATTAAGTTCACTAGAGTAAAAGCTGTTGAAAATTTCAAAATTGCCAAAATTATTGAAATAAAATTTCTTTATTCACCTGAACATTTTTAACTCCATTGTTTCCAGAATTTTCATCAGTAGTACTGATTTTCAGATTCTGTGTGAAAAAAAGCAAACTGTAATCTGAATATTTGAGGAAGAGAATAAAAGCTTACATCCTCCAGCACTAGTGTCAGATCTACTACAAATGCATTATTTTCTGCATTGGAGAAAATCTTATATAAGCAACATGTAAAAAAACCCCAAACAATAATATGTTATCTAGCACACTCTTTATCACTGCTTCCTTAATATGGTTTCAAACCCGAAAAAGAGGTCTGTGTGCCTAAAGCTTGTTGTTTTTTAACCAACCATATCAGTTGATCTAATAAAAGATAATGACTTTACAAACCTTCTCTTTAAAAACATTTCACACAGTCTAGCTAGAGACAGAGGGGGGAAAATTAAGTTCACAAGCCTTGCTTGTGAAGTCCCATCGAAAGGCCTATGAATTTGTCTGGATGCAATATGTAATAAACAACCCTGTGAAAAAAAAAGGCAGAAGCTTGCACAGCATCTGCTTTGCAAACTTAAATAACTTGGCCATTTAAGTTGTTTTGTTTGGTCTATTACATATGGCAAAATGATCCAATTGATGCACTCAGTACCATCAGTATTTCATTTAAAAAAACTAATCTGTTCTCCTTCCTTCCCCTCCCCATGCTGATGGAGGATCAGTTTAATATCTGGATTGCTGGCAGTGCACTTGAGTTCTGGTGAGTCAGATAGATGGGAATGCTCCCTCTGAGTCAGTGTGGAGCCAGCCTCCCAGCATGGTGCTTGGGGACACTGGTGCTTGAGCTGCAATCATTTAGATCAGAGAAAACCAAAGCCCTGAACAGTTGCGGTCACTTGAAATCAGATGGAAAAAACAGAGATATTATGCCAGTATCCTCAGCAAACTCAAAAGAAGGCAATAATTGCACGAGGCCAGATCTGCTCACACTCTGCCAAGAACCTTGATGAGATAAAGATAGTCTTCTTTGTTTTCTGCCATTAAATAGTCAAGCTCATTATTTTTATTTTTGAAAAAGTTGCTATATTACACACAAGAAGTGGTTGCCTTTCAGTGCTGCACAAAGTGATTCTGTTACATATAATCTCTAGATTTGCACATTACAAGGAATAAACGAGTCCTAGATGTGCTTTTGCATACACTTCCATGGAGTTTAGAGTCGTCCTAGACTTTTTAAATTATCTATAATTCATCTGGGAGAGAGCAAAAGGAATTTAATAACAAATTAATTCTTACAGAAAAAAATACTGCACTACCAGTTCTTCCCCTGGCCTGTAAGCTCTTTGCAAGCAGGGCCCAGATTCTTATTTTGTGTTCACCCAGTGCATAGCACAGTCAGCTCCTCTGGGTTTTTGAATGATGTATCTCAACAAAGCTATCACAACAGCGATAACCCCGATGACAATGATGTCCATGATGACAAATTCAACACTTTTCAGTGAATAACACATATAATTATTACATTCCATTTCTGTTTATTATTCAAGTATTTTTAGTTTCCCTTAGCAAAAGTTCATGTCACTGACAATGCATCCAATTAAATACACAAAAATGAACATCTGCAAAATTTCAAGCTACCAAGAAAGCATTGATACTTTCTTGCTTAAAAAAAGAAAGAGGACAGACTGACAGGGAAGTTTTTCTCTCTTTTCTTTCTGAAACACTACAACTCTTGTAACCACCATCCCCCTCATTCACATAGTTCGCTGGCAATTTACTGCGGAATCATCATGTGTGCAGAAAACCTTGAGCAACAAAATCAGTTCAGTGAAAGGGAGAATAACACTAACATTTCATGAGCTGAGTTGCACAGGTCAGAGAAAAAAGATTATGGCATTCACAGTAAAACAAATAAACATTTACTTTCGCACTGTTTCGAAATGGAAAAGCATGTTTCCCGATATGTGAAGTTCAAATGGAACTCTCCATAAATATATGTTGAGATCCTGACCTGAGAACTCAAGTGGCAGGATAGACCTCAATGCAAAATTAAAAGGAATGAGTTCTCCACCCACCAACTTCAGCAGCGCTGCTAGGCACCATAATAATTAATTGAGCCTTGATATTTCATCAGTCGTTGATTACAGAGTGGAGCTGAGTGGAATGTTTCACACAGAAAGTGAGGCAATGTTTCAACAAAGTCAGGAGGGAAAAAAAATCACTTTTCACACACATTGTTTTGTGAATTTTGACATTTGATTTCATTTAGCAGAGTGAAGAATTGAGTGAGAGAAGGTGAGCATGCCAGAGCGAGAGGGAGAGACAAGGCTCAGGCAGTTCACATGTTTAATAGCTAAAGACATGAGAGCATATTCTCCATTTGACCAAAATTTTGTTGTATACAAAGGAGAGACCTTTTGGGGAAGCAATCAGCACTACCAGATGTTTTGACCAGACTCAAGACACTGACTCTCAGCCCAGAGTAGCAGGAAGACTGTTCCACATCTCTCAGATTGGTCAAGGACCCCCAGTGAAATGTTGAACAGCTGGGCATAGGTGAAACACACACTTAAATATAGCCCTTGACATCCAGTGACTTGTGTTGGAGGGAAAGCCTTGCCCAAGGACAGCTGCCCCAGGATGTGGTGCCAAGCTCTCTCTGCTATGGACATTTGTGTGGCAGCTTTGAAGTGGAGAGCTGGTTTATAAAGGGAGTTGAGATATAAGTGTTCATTTTCATGACTGCCAACATTCACCTCAGCACTGCTCAAGTCCCTCATATCTCACAGCTTTCCAGGAGAAAACCCTCTTCTGATTGAAGAGTTTTGACACTGATTTTCATGTAAGCTTCAAGAAGTTTTAGAGGGTGTTGCATGAAGGGGTTTTATCCAGACACTTATTTTAGGAAATCTCTCTGTTCCTCAACAGCATAATCCTTTGGGGGTATGTGTGGGGGTGTGGTGGTGTGTGTACGTTGGAATATCAGAGAATCACAGAATATTCTGAGTTGGAAGGGACCCACAAGGATCATTAAGTTCAGTTCTTAAGTAAATGACCCGTACGGGAGTCAAGCCCATAACCTTGGCATTATTAGTACCAGGCTCTAACCAACTTTGTTTAAATTTGTTTAAGTATCAGGGGAAAAAGCAAACAACCACGTTTTAGTTATTTTTGATTGTGTAAATTCTGTATGTACAAATGCAGTGAAATGCATTACCCTCATATAGCAAACTTTTTATTCAACAACATGATGTAAACAGCTATTTTTGTTCTTTTTGCTAGGACTAGAAGTGCTTTGGATGAAAGAAGGTGGGGGGGAGGAAATACTGGCATGTGTGAAATGTAGGAGAGGAAATGTAAGAAGAGAGAAATCAGAACATGACACATAATAGGGCTACAGAAAGAGCAGCTGATAAAAAAAGATAAGCACTGAAGAGGAAATTAAAAGACAACAAGTTATCCACTTGGAATTGATCAAGAAACAAGAGCATGTATGCCTGTAGTAACATCTCCATCTCCCATTGGCAGTTCCTTCAAGATCCAGGGTGTTCCCTTAGTCCTGGCTGACATCCAGCTTGGGTAATTATATTCTACTTACATAAAATTCCCCTTGCAGTTTCAATTGGACACCACTTTGCATCCCAAACTGTTCTGCAGTGTGGTTATGCCTGCTTCACAGCAGAGATGGCTGCATTTCAGCAGGGAGCAAAGTTATCTTTTTATATAGTTCATATACTCTGTTATAAAGCACCTGGGACCCTTCTGCATCAAACGTGCTGTACACATTATGTTATCAGTAGTATTCAAGTTATTAGGAGAAATAGTATACAGTCATCATTTATCTACTGAGACAATAAATTCTCTGTTAAGTAGGGTCTAAGCTAAATCACAGTGCCATAGTAGTGCTCAGATGGAATTGAATGGCACAGTTATAAAAGTAATTGAACAAGCCAGTATGGCTACAGCTGGGGAAAGTAAATCAAAGGGCTAGATCCTCAGCTTAACTAAAATAGATTCACAGAAGCTCAGCTATTTACACCAGTGGGGAATTTGCCTCAAAAAAACAGGCTGGCAAAGAGACACTGACCATCCTTCCCAAAGTTTTAATGCTTTTCCACCCAGTGGGAGCAAGCAGGCAAGTCCTGATGAACTGTGTTTAAGCAGTAGTTGCAGACTTAGGGGAAGTTCTGAGGCCAAAAAATTAGAGAAAGGGGGAAAATGCACATGCACACACAAGGGAGGAGCCAGTGAAAGAGAAAACAGAGATTTAGAATGCAACAAGGATTGCAAAAATGACCCACAACAGTCAGCTGACATAGGTGAAGATGCCAGAAGGGGGGAATTGTGCTGTTACCCAGTAGCTTTAAAAGAAATGTGACTGCTTATTTGTTTGGTTTTTTTGTTGTGTTTGTTTTGGGTTTTTTTATGTTTAGATCAAAAGGGCATTAAGTAATTCAATCCATGTGTTTACACAGGGAACAGTATTAGCATGGGGATGCATGGAAGCCACATGGGAATATCTGCTAAATGAGACTACACTGAAAACAGCCATTCAGCAGACTTGCAAAACCCATTGTATGGAGGAGAGTTGACCACTGCATAATTCAGCTAAGTGAAAGACAAAGCAATTGAGTGACTGAGTGCAGCAGCCTGTGAGGCACAGACAGGTTTGCTGTGCAACTGGTCTAACCTGTTACTTTTATGATCACTTCCACATCCAGAGTTAGGAGATGGAGCATGACAGGTTCCACAGTGAAGAGTGTGACAGAAAAAGGTAATCAATTAGCGTGAAAAGTAATCAATGTAGAAAAACCAGATCGTTCAACTTCTAGAATTTCAGGGAAGTGTATTTCAAATATTAAAAAAAAAAGAGTTTAAATAAATTTTAGGTAATTTTTTTTTTCTTGAGCGTGCTTTTGGGCTACTGAAGAGCCACTAGCACTGTATTTATCATGTCTTATTGTAAAATGTAACATGAAAAGGACTGTATAATGAGAGACAAACATTTTTCAGAGTGTGATTTTTCTGCTGAAGAAAGCTCATTTGTACCTGAAAAGTAGACATATGAGAGGAACACAAAATCTCTCATCCTTAGTGAAGTTACAGATAAGGAATTTTTGAGGCACAGCATCACCAGCCAGTCAAGTCTGCTCTGCAATGGAGCATCCTCACCCTGAATATTGTCTCCCCAGGGTAGTGGCCAAAGCCCCAAGCTTGACAGAATTCAAGAAGCATTTTGACAACACTCAGGCTCATGGTGTAAGTCTTGGGGTGCCCTATATAGGGCCAGGAGTTGGACTTTGATGATCCTGATGGGTCCCTTCCAACTCAGCATATTCTTTGATTCTGTGAGGCTCTGTGTAATACATTTTTATAGACACTGTTTCAAAAACATTGTCAAGGTGCAGGTAAAAATCCTATTTTGTGCCAGTATTTGGCATATGTTAAAGGGGAAGGAAAGTCAGTCGAGAAGGTGATGAGTTTAGCTCCTACTGTTCTTTAAATGACCAGCCAGGCCTGCTACAAACTTCAGAAGAAATAGCAAGATCATAAACAAATCGGTTGAAATAGATTCAAACAATTAAATCCGGAGTCCAGAGAACATACTGAATACAGTCAAAGAGTGATAGATTTAAATGGGAAATAATGCTAGATAGCATAATTTCTTTCAAAATAGGAGAAACTTTAAAGTACAACAACAGCAGCTACTTCATACTTGGAAAAAAAAAAAAAGAGATTTCTTTCAGAAACACCTAAAGATAATTGGGAATAAAGCTTAAGAAAATGGGTCAAGGAATATTTTTATTATTATTTTGTACATACTGTGAAGTATTTTGTTGAATTACAGAACCGCATATCTGAAAATCTTACTGAAGCATCAGAGACAAGGCTTAATTCTTTATTGTGGGCCTGCTAATGCTCTTCAGAATTAAGCTAAATTACTGTGTCTTTCAAGACTCATATTTTTGACAAATATCTAAGACTTCTTGATCTTTACCATGTATTTCACACTGGTTCACAAGCTAACTTTTCAAAAAATTAGCTTTTGATTTTGCTCCTTGCATTTTGTCAACTGGATTCTTGTGAGCTTTGGGTTAGCAACTTTAAGCCTCTGCTTCACAGAGGCTAATTAAATTAAATCAACTGAGTGAAAAGGCAGCCTCTCAGGTCTGCAGTAGAACAGGAGCCAGTCCCAGAGGGATGAGGAAGGGTAAGGCAGCAGCATGCAAGCTTTCCCCCTTCCCCCTTCCTTTATGGAAGGCACTGTCCAGGAGGCTGTCAGCTGAAACTGGCGGCTGCCATCAGCTAACACTGGGCACATGAAAATGAGCCAAAAAGACAACAGAAGGAGAATGGAAGTGCCAATGTCCTCAGAATTCTGGCACTGAATGGAAATAAAATCTCCTTTATCTACCTCACTAATTTGTTTGATTAAGGGGATGTGACTTATCCCCATACATTGGGGACTGGTGAGAAAGGACTGCTGGGAGATGGCTTTTGAAATCATGTGTGCCATTGATTGCAGCTCCCAGTCTGTGGGCAGCAACTACTGTATTATCCCCTGATTAGTAGAATGGCCTCACTATGGGAAAGTCTGTGAAGCTGGGAAAGCTTAGGGTAATTTCTACTCATATGTGCCACAAGGTTGCAATCAGCAGACATAATTTGGGGTCATAGTTATCATGTCAGGTACAGGTGGAAGTTTAGAAAACTCACCTTCACAGGACTATTTTTTCATACTGCAATACGAAGCCATGGGTTAAAAGTTTAAGTGTCCAAGTTAGCATTCACAATTGGAACTGGAAATTATTTTGCTATATGCATAAATATGGCAGTAACCTTTCATCTTTGAATGTGATGTAGTCTTGTGCTAAGTGGCTGAAAACCTGGATGCCTTGAACTCAAAGAAGGAGATAGGTCTGCAGGGAGAAGTAATGTGTGTTAATAAACTGGTTATTAACATAAAGAGAGGGGGGCATTTCAAAAAACATAAGTGCTTTCAAGAACACAAGCTCTTCTTCAGGACTAAATTTCATGTTCTTACACTCCTTAAACTCAATGGGAGATTTAGCATGAGCTCATTCATCTCTCACATTTAAATTGCAAATAGAGAGGATATAAGATTCATCCTAAAGGAAATGAAATTACCTACCATTAAAGAAATGATGGGGTTGTTCTAAATAAAGCCTCGAGTGCTGGAGCATCTTGACCCAAAGTGGGTGTAGAGTTCAGAGAAGGCAAGTCAGAACACTTTTTAGCATTGGTTTACCCACCTGTTAAACGGGTCTAACAGTCAACCTCAGGAAAACAGAGAGGATTAATTAACATAGCTGATGTTCTCTGAGATTCAAGAGAAGAGAAAGAATACAGTGCAAAATGCTATTCTTATTTTTGTCACTTTGGTGATCCATCATCCCTCAGCTCTGTGGGGACAGGAACTACTGTCTGATTCAGCAGGCAAACACATGCAAAAGCCACTGAGATTTCCCTTTGTTGTGGGCTGTCAAATGTGTTTTTATTTTTATTTAATTATTGGTCTTTATTGGGAGCAAGTTCCGATTCTGAGTGCTTTCATGGGACATCATATGATGAGGTGGTACCAAGGGAAGTGCTGCAAAGTAGGTCAGGTACCACAAATGTAACCAGACAAGTCACTCAGGGGAAGTTCAGCTGTTTCAAATAAGTCAGAGACTACAGCCTGGAAGACAGTGATTAAAGCTTAGAAGCCTTTACTGAAGCCACAGCATGATAGGCCTGGATCACTCCAGCAGTCAGATAAAGTTGTGCTATTACAAGTTTTCAGCCATCATGGAAAAATTCTGATCCTGCCAACCTTACTCACATCAGGGACTATCCCTTGCCTAGCAAGGAGACCCATTTGCTGTGTTCACGACTCATAATTGAGGTCTGAGCCTCGAATAAATAAAAGCATATGAAAGACACTCAGTACTGTCTACATTGGATAAACTTTGCCTAGGCATTTTAATTTTTATCCAAATTGAGCTTGTTCATTGAATCTATTGTGGTTCTTACACATGTAGGACTTAAAATATTGTCAATCACCTTATGTAATTAAATGAGTGCAATTAATAGCCTCAATATTTGTTGATTTTTAGCTATCTGCCCTCATTCACAAAGGAAAAAGAAATCTGGAAGAGATACTTTGATATATATATATTTTTTAACTAAAACCGAATTTTTAAGAGCTACCTCATACACACCTGTTCACATCTGCCTCACTTAACAGTCAGTTATAATATTAAATTCCCAATCTAGCCTTTTCAATCTATGTAATCATTGTTCTCCTTTAGCAGCACAATTTCTTAAAAAAGGTAGTGTTTGGTGTTACACTGATATAAAAAGGCCTACATTTCATCAATTTCATTACCTTACTGCTGACCTTTGCTAGCTTCAGGTTTTGCCTGTGCTCATATTTTTATAATGTGTTTTCTTTGCCCTGGAATGGAAAGCAGGGAAGAAGTCTGGGTTTTTTTTGTTTCTTGGGGGTTTTTGTTTTTTTTTTTTAATGGTTGGTTGGATTTTGTTGGTCTTTTTTTTTCCCTTAATATACATTTTGATTTAGATATCAAATTGGTCCTAATGCTGATTTTTGACAAAATTAATTGTACCAGCAGTGCCCTATCCTGCAGTGCTTTCCCCTTGACATTCCGGGCTGTTACATGTTCCTGGGCAGGCAAGCCTTACAAGGATGCTGTTACACAGCTCTTGTTTAGTGTTTAGATCTTTAATATTTAGATCTTTAAAGTGTTTTGTGTCTACTTCTAGCAGGCTTTGTGCCAGTTCCCCAACAATGTAGCTGAATCAGTAACTTGGAGCCAATTCCATGATAGTGGGTCCAGCAGTCTGCTCTGGGTATGCATCTTGTGAGTCCTGCAGCCTGCATGCCTCTTTGCCAAACAATGATATAATCAATAAGCTGCCAACTCTTGGATCAAGGATGTATCCAAGATATTTTAGGCTTATCCAATTACTGAATAATTGTGTTTGCAATAACTAGCTCGTGTTCAGCACATTTGGTTATTAGAAGAAAGTTGATTGCTGCTGACTCTTTCAGTGCCAGTACAGCCAGAAAAGCTCTACTTTATTATGTCTCCAATAAGCTTAGAAAAGTTACCTCTGAGTGTTTTCCTATTTTTGGTGTCATATAATGACATGCAGCTTATTCACATTGCTGTCCTCCAGCGGGGTTAGTGTAAAGGCTTTAAAGATATTGGCAGTATGCCTCCAATTTCCTCTTCTCCCCCTTAAACAATTACAGAGCTTTAAATGATAGTCCCTAAATTCACAATCGACTCCTGAAGCCACCCAGTGAGACAGCAGGATGTGGAGCTATTCCCAGACACCGATGAGCACTGAGTGCAGTGCTCCCTGGATCCCCTCTCCCTGTACCTGACAGCAAATCAGTATAACCCACCCGGCAGGTAAGGGTTCTCTTTGTTATGCAAACTAATGTTTTTCAAGGCTTTTCACTCTGCAGACAAAGAAATAACCTGTAGACATTTTGGAAAGCTAAAACCAAAGAATTCTAGCCATTCTGGAACACTCCTTCTTCAGTGATTTCTTTGAATGCCATAAAGAACGTTAATACTTTTTCATGGTCATTCTTTTGGACATTTTGCACTTCCAAGGAGATCCCAGGATGCAACAACTTTATAGCATGATTTAGTCCCATGTTGATTTTCAGTCCACAAATTCAATAGGGCTCCTTTGAGAAATTCTAATAAAATTTTATTTAGAAATCTTATTTCAAGTAGATTGTCCCACTCATGCACTTAGTAGGTAAGCATAAATATGTTGCAAATTAAGCTGCATGGATTGAATTTTTAAAAAGTTTTTGTAACTCTCGATTTTCCTAAAAGGTAAGTCTTGAAATGTGAGGAGAATATCTAAAAAAAATCACACTGAATATGCTGGACGAACAAAAATAAAATATTTGCATATTTCAGAGCAATATACATTCATTGTGAAAGGGTGATGAGAGCAGAAGCAAATATCTAGTTCAACAAGTGAGTTTCAGTCTGTATCCAGGGGTGTGTTCCTTTATATAGCACTTAACACAAGCTCCCAGGAAACCAGAGGGTGAACACTGAGCATATCCCAGATGTAAGGGTTTTCAGTGGCACTGGTTGTGGTTCAGAGAAGATACAAATGCTTTTCAGTCAACAGCCAAAGGGAACCACATACCCTCTTTCCTGGAAACAGATAAGGTGCTGGGATAGTAGCAGCTCACTATGCAGATGCAAATAAAGGAAACTATTAAAAAAAAAAGAGAAAAAATTTTAAAAAGACAAACAAAGACAGTTTAAAACAAGTGGTAACATCACTTTTAATTTCTTTTTTTTTTTTTTGTACTGACAGTTTTAAAAATCACTTAAAATCCACATTAAAGTACAGTATGTGGGATTCAAATAAACACAAGTGGCCTACTAATGCACTAACGTGTGTGTAATTATTTTAAAATCTGGTTGCACAACAATGAACTCTGCTTTTCATCTTAATCTCATGGAGGAGAAGAGATTTCTGTGGTCTTGGTAAAATGCAATCCACGCCAGGCTTGGACTAGTCTGGCCACCCAGGTTTGCCTTTTCATATATCTGATAGATGTGTTTTGACAAGTTATATTAAGTACAAAGCAGGCCACCAGAGCAGCATGTGGAGTTGATATAGACAGAGACAGAAAGGCAAATAACAGAATGAACACACTTTTGTAGGCAGTATTTGCCATAACTGAGTATCCCCCTATACATCATATTACCACACTTCATGAAGGAAAAAAAAAGCCAGTGTAAGAAACAGGGTTTAAAGGCTTTCAAAAGGCAATATTTTATGCAGGATTTACAGTCTTTGCAACTCCCTTATCTCTGTCAGGTTTGTTTTATTTTTTTATATTTTTTTTTCAGATCTGAATCGTTAGCCTTGGTATACCTTTCATTTTACACTGGTTCACTTAAGGGGAATGTCAGTGTTTCCATTCCCACTCCATCCTTCACTTTCTATTAATACCAGTGTATGTTTGATTTAGTCACTCCTCTGAAAACTGGTGCAGAAACTTCATAAGGGGAAAAAAAATGCTGGCACATGCACACCTGAATTGATTGCCCTTTTTTTTCCACAACCATCTTGAGTACATCACCGTCATCCTCCAGAGCGCTCCTAAACAAGTTTTGGCAAAAGCAAAAATAAACACTATTTTACAACATCTTTGGATGCACTTCCAAAATGCAAAACTAATTAATCAGTAGTCTCTGAGAGACTCAGCTAAATGTGCCTGCCTCTTTGACACTGATCTCAGCTTTGATGTGAATATAGAAAGCATGTGAGCAAGCCCCCTAAAAGAGGTAATGGGTTTCAATTATTTATTTGTTTGGAAGACGGGGGAGTAGAAGGTTAGCAATAAGTACACAGCTAATCCTGCTTAGGCCCTCCTAACCGCGAGGGTTTTTAACTCCCTGCTTCCTTACACTGTGTCTGCACAGGATGCAGCAGGATGCCTTTCTCGGGCTGTCACTGCGCCAAGTTCCTTACAAAGCAGGATATACTTAAAGGACATGTATACTGTCAAGCCACATATAAAGACTGTTATTTTTAATTATTCATTAGCAACACTAGAGAGCTGCTAGCTCAACATATAGGCCTTTCCCCTTGCTTCGTTTAACTGTCATTGGTTTTCAAGTCAAGAGTGTGTATTCTAAGCTTTAGCTAGTCATTAGCATCATATTCTCCAGACACAATATAATCATCCTAATAATTGATTGTAGTGAAGGTAGTCACTTGTATCCCATACAATTCTCAGCCATGAACTTTGTCCTCTGCAGTTTATTATGCACAGCGAAACATCTTGATGTTATAATCTATCTTCCTCGCAAATTTACATCAAAGGGCAACAAGCTACATATTGCTCCTTGAAAACATACCACTTGTATGATGCTGTAAAAGCACCTGCTTTTTCTGAAAAGCATGTTATTTGCAAATGTGAAATTAAAAAAAAAAAAAAGAAGAAAAAGAAAAGCACTAAGAGAAAGCCTTCCTCCCAGAGATTACGAATGTATGGGGAGAGGAAGTACACACAGGATTTTTCTTTGGAAATAAAACCTATTAAAATAAAGTAGAGTGACTTTTGTGTCACAAACTAGGGGGCTATATTGATACTAGACTGATTAAGAGAAACTGCCTGTAGAAGTAAGAGTAATCTACAATACTTATGTGATAAATACCTTAGGGAAAATGCCTGCTTTCCTTGTTGACTGGATCAATTTAAAATCATTTCATGTTCTTAAATAATTTATAAGTTCTACTGTTTTTCTCTCCCCCTACACAGACCTGTCTAATGCAATATATAGATAGTGAAACTTGGAAGTTTTAAAGATATCTATTTATGAAAGTTTTAAATCTGACTTGCCACACAAATTCTCTAAGCCTAAATATAGTCCTCAAAAGGTGCAAATGAAAAGGGACAAAAAGAAGACACTGAAATATTTATAAAGATGAGGAGAAAAAAGTCTATGGTAAACAGTAGCTAATTGTAACCCGAATTTCATCCTTTTCTGTCTCCAGCTCAAAACCAATATGATAACTGACCTCTGGAAGATAACATGGAAATCTTCTGTATTTACTTGATAGATCAGATTCATACCCAGAACTCTTATTACAACAGTGATTAGGCACTTTTTTATATACAATGACTAGGTATCTTAAAAATCTGGAAGCTTACTCATCTGTACTATATGAAACATTTTTTCACCATCTTTAAGTAAGAAAAGGTGTTGCAGGAGTGTTGGACTGGAAAGATCTCAAAGAGGAGAACTATCTTCTTGGAACTTTATCCAGGTCTTATCATAAGACTCAAACACGGTGAAAATCTTCAGAAATCAATCAGGTCACATGATATCTACAAGCAGAATGAAGAGGATTTAATAAGTCACTGTTGCCAGTTCCGTGTAACTCTGAAACCAGGACCTCAGTGTGATGGACATTGAGGTACAAAAGATGGGCTAGTCACGGTTGAGCCAGCATAAACAACTCCTATAAGATAGGAGACAAGTCAGTAAAATTGATAATGTTTTCTCTGACAGAATGGAAGGAAATTCAAAATACTGATATCATCAAAAGTATTCACTTACTCTGTGTCTCAAATTACATCATTAACTGGGAACTCAAAGATCACTCCAGCTTTTGCACATGCGCAAAGCCTTAACAAGTTTATAAACTGTATAATTTCTGAGTTAATCCCTAAACACTCCTAACACAGAAAGCATTGCTTTCTCCTGAGGATGCCCAGCAGTAGCAGTTGTTTTTTGAAGTTGTCATTCAAACCAGATGCCATTCAAACAAACCTATTCATAACTATTTAAAATCTCTTTTTCCAGGTGTAATGACTAGATATTTTTTAACTTTGTTCATGCAGAAGGATAAATCCTTCTATTAGTTGATGCGCACAAAAATAAGGCTTTAAAAGAGAAGTGGGAAGGCTAGTGAGCTCAATGAGTAGTAACATTCTTTTTTACTATAGTTTTTGTGATTGGAGGTGCATATGTCTTCCAATTAATAAAATATATACAAAAAATAGTAAGAAATAAATCAGCATTCTGCAGATAAAGAAACATTCTTCCTACTATGGTGTTTATTTGCAGTGCGGATCTTAAAACACTAGGGTTAGTATTCTATCTGAGATATTCTAAATTATTTTGTACTTTTCTTCTCTTAGTAAACTTTGGAAATGTGATCGACTGACATTGTGCCAGAGCCTGGTCTCCATCTCTATTTCATTAACTCTTACTCAGACAGATGGAATCTTTGACAGCTCTTTAGCCCTTGGTCACTCAAGACACCTGTAAGACAGTCAATTTTCTAGACCTGACAATAGAACTAACTTCTACATCTTCTTCTATACCCTTAGAATCTCCTCTCTCCCTTGGGAGTTTCATATTAGAAAGTACATTTCCGAATTCCATTTCAAGGAGCTGTTTCAATTCTTCTTCAGTGAACATCTTGCCAGCTTTACCAATTCACCTATCCATGTTACTCATGCAAACCTAGAAAACACATGCAGCACACTGTACATTCCCCTATGTGACCATGGTTGGGCTTTGTTAACTGGTAAGCAGGTTTTTATTTACATCTGATGAATGACTAAGCACTCTGTAACAATGTAAAGAAATTTGGCCTGTGTGGTCCAGCTGCTAGCTGAATTCAATTGCTTCTACTTGAGATTGGTATGTGGAATATTTAGTAGTCTTCAGCATAAAAATCTTTTCTCAGGCAGGAAATGTAAATATTTTCTTATTCCTTAAAAGAGAAAAAGGTCAAGTTTTACTAAATTGCCCATATCATATTTCTCAATATTATAAATTTCATCAAAAGCTCAATTTTTTGTTGTAATAGGAATATTCATTTATGCACAATAAATATATTTAGTAAGTGACTGTCTAGCATAATAATCCTCTTGCTTTTTACTTTTGCCACAGTGTATAGTGTTTCACAGTGTGAACAGCAATAATGGTCATGTGTTCATAAGAGTAGATTCATTTTGGCAAGTCTTGTTAGTTGACAGGTATGTAATACACTTGCCTTGCGGCTTTGAGACCAGGTTTCAAATACAGCCTTCACTGAAGTGACTGAAAATCATTCAGATCTCATAACTGTATCAAGTGACAAGTAACGTGAATTCAGTCAGTATGTGTATGGGACCTGATGTACACTAGCCAGTCAAAAGTGCTTCCCTTTATTCAGTGCACTGCTATCTCTGACCATCAGAAGACACTTAAGGCAAGGGATTAAGGCCAGCAACACATATCTATCTTTCTAAATATATTCATATCTTTACAACAAGACATTTATGTGCCCAGCAGCTGTTTCTGTAGCTTTTGCACTCAGTGTCCACTAAAGGAACTCAAGTCCCTCACATATACAATAAGGGCACTGTACTAATTGTCAACATTAACTGCCAAAAGCAGCAATTCTATCAAGTTGATGTTGAGTCAGACATGGACTTGTCCTGATTGGGTTACTTTTTAACGCTGCTGGACACCTCTCACTGTAATGTTTCACTGCTCACCAAAGAGTGCCAAATGTTGGCATCTCATTCATGCTTGTCATTGCCATGATATCACACATTAGGCTCTAAGAGGAAACAAGATCTCACCTTATTATATCACATACAAGGAACATGACAGTCATATGAACTCATGGTCAGAAAAGGAAAATGGAGTTTATGACCAACAGTTAGTGATCCTGCAGACTTTAGGTAAGATATTTAATTCCTCTTTTTATCCCATCTTTATCCATCCGCTACAAAATAAAATTATTAACAATAACAATATGTGTGCTAGACACTTTGAGATATACAGCTGGTTTACAATGTTTATATCCATGGGCACAATGTACAGCATGTGCATGTATGTTTATTTTATTATAAGCTTCTCAATACTCATTTTATTCCCCCAAATGTTTTCTTTTAAGGAAAAAAAATCATTATGCAGATGGAGTGTCTTCCAACTCAGAACAGAAGCTCATGTTTTACTTCATGTCCTGGTGAGTAGCATGGATGAAGAATAACGTATTGCTCCTAGTTGTGACATGGTCATACCACCAGTGGTAGAGGACACTGAAATGCCTGGAGGGAGAGCTCATTACACCAGCAAAGAAGAAGGAAGCCACAGGAAAGGAAGAAGGTGGAATTTGACTGTTCTCAGGCTTTTATGCTTCTTTCCTTCACTACCTTACTTTAAAGCTTTCTTACTCAGATGGTATATTCCTTTCTTTAATTCAAGTCTGACCTTTGAGGTTTTCAAGCCTTTCTGAGTCCTGCCACATCTGTTTGCTTTCTATTTATTACACATATTCTTTCTTTTATTTTTTCCTCACCCTTGCATCAGTTTTCATATTTACAGACTGAATCCTTCAAGATGTTTTCTTCCCTTCCTCCACCCCAGCTGTCTGTGAGCTTTCTGAATCCCAAGGAAACACGAGGTCAGGTCATTACTGCTCTGCCCCAAGGCTTGCCAATTTATCTCATAGCAACTCAGTGGTCTCTGTGCTGTTTACAGCTCCTCCCATTTAATTATCATATGCTGATGTCAGTTACACATTGAAAGTAGCCATAACATTTGAGAGAGTGCTATTTTTATTCACCATTACCTCTCAGGCTTTCTCCTCCACAGTCAAAATCACAATCCCAGCTCTTCCTTGACAAGTTTCTCAATGAAGAAACTAAATAATCTGTAAAATATATCATTTAGTGTGATTACACTTTAAGATTACTGATTTGTTGGGGTTAGTATCATTGACATTACTGGTAGTAACTTGCCTACCATAGACTAAATCAAGATAAACCAGACTTTCCTCAGAGAAAGTTGTACAGAAGGGAAAAGCGTGACTTTCAAGTAAAAATATGCTGTAGCACAGTCACCCCCTTTCCATGCTGTGTCATTCAAGCCAGAATTTTGGGAAACCGTAGGATGTCTATTCCTCATCCTGATGGCTGTAAGCACATGAGAATTGTGTGCATATTCATTGCTACCTGTAAAAAGTCTGTTTTAAATTACTTCTAATAGTCCTGTGTCCTTTCCTCTTTTTTTTTTTCTCTAAAATAACTGCACTGATCATTACAGAAAAATCCTTTTCTTCCATAAGTCAGTAATGTTAATGAATGCCTCAATGTAATCTTGAACCTCACCAGCATAAGTCAGGGGAGCTCACTGAAACCCAGTGACATTATATACAGCAGCTGAAGATTTGGGGGTTTGGGCCAGTGTAATGATTTTGTTTCATCAAGCTAATTACTATGGAAACAAACACAATAAATATGAATAACATTCACAGCAATATGAATAGCAACACATCGTAGTTTTTAATGACGAATTATAACTGCCTATAGGCAGGTAGAAAATATTAGATATTCATGCATCTCAGGTAAACTGCATAGAAGTTTAGGTCCATATCAAAACTGTGAAGAGCATGAATTTCTAATTTGTAGTATTTATAGCATACAGAACTGAATTCATACTGTTGGTCTCATCTGCCTTGAAGCTTCTTTCTCAGAATTGTTCTGTATAGCAGCTTACCCATACAAGATCCTTCACATACAAGTTTGAGAATTTCATAACTCAAAAAGTACAGGGTAGAGCAATTAATTTGGCTAAATGTCTTGTGAGGTATCTTCAAAATTTCTACATAGGTTCAAATGTTGGAACAAATGTCCTGTGACTTGTCATGGAATCTGCATTAGTAAACAAATATTTAAGAAAAGCCTTTGATTCTGATGTTGGGTGAAATCCAGGAAAATGTGCAAAGAAAATGTAACCTGGGACATTTTCTTTGTTCTTTATCTTTTGCAGATTTTACACCTCTGACATTATAAATCAACAATAGAATAATTGTAAAGATCAAGCATAGATTTATACATGAAAGTTTCCCTAAGATTTAATGTCCATTTTTTTTACCAGAAGTACATTTCAATAACAGGCCACTTAAAAAAATGGCTACCACTTAAATCAAGAATCAATTAGAAACATTAATAAAAAAAGGCCTGTTAACTTCCATTAGACCTTAAATGAGCTTTTTAATCTCCATTAATCATGCAGTTGTTAATCATTGTTTTCATCAAGATTGTAAAAAACAAGGATTTTAATTCCTTTCAAATAAATTAAAAATCAGCTTTGTTTAAAAACTACAAGCAAAATGTATGTATCCCTTCCAAATGAGGAAGGGAATGGAATTCATGTACTCAGTCACTTATTCATGGACTGAGGTAAACACTGGTAGAAAACAGAGTAAGCTAATTGGCAACTAGTGTAACATCTTCATCTATGATGGAGATTCAAACCACAAAGCTATTTAAAAGGCCCTGACTCTAGACTGGGGCCTAAGGAATGTAGAAAATGACCCTACGGTTTTGTCAAAATATTTTTATTTTTCATGTAGGATAGCTAAAGCATTGGGAAGTATATGGTTCCTTCTTGATTATGTCATTCTTCTAGAAATAATCATAGAATCAGAGGATCATAGGATGGTTTGGGTTGGAAGGGACCCTAAAGATCATCAAAAGCTCAGTGGTTCAGTGAACTTGTCAGATACAACTTGCACTCCTCTCTGCCCGCAGACCTCACAAGTGGGGAGAAGGCTTCTGAAATTTTAGGCAAGTTGAGAAACCATCTCAAACCCTTCCTTTTCTGGGAATGATGTCACATATTCTAATCCCATTTCCTTTTTTAAGTGTCATTATTTATGGTTGGCATTATTCTCATTAAAAAAAAAAAAATAGAAAACTGTGATGGGTATATTAGGCAAGGAATTAAATCCTTTCTAACATTTCCTGCATTCATTTTCTGATATCAGAGTGGGTAATACAGTGGATCTCTATCGTCCAGTGTGAAACTGGCAGGCTGAGTACTAGGTAGGTGGCAATGAAACTACCCTGTGGGATTTTGGGGCTTGGTCAGTGCACAGGGACATAGTACTTGTCTCTCTTAAAATTTTATGCGAAAAACCATTCAAATTTCAGTTTAATGTCCAATCTTTTACAATACTCACCTAAGCCTGGCTTTTAAGGCTACCTCAACCCCAATTAGCACCACCAGCAGCAGTTCAGAACGTAATAACTATTTAGCCCAGACATGAAAATTTCCACTTTAAAAAGCAGTGACGAACCTTCCCTCCGTGTGAAATGCTCATGCACTCATGAAAACATCAGGCATTTTCATCTTGCTTGGCTTACAAATATTCTCCCTCTTACACACAAAAGAACGGGTACATTGCACAACAGCATCAGAGGGAGCCTGGGGGCAGCAGTGCCATGCGTTCAAGAATTACCTTGGGGCTCTTCAAGACAGGCCACTGGAGGCGGAGGTGACACAATGAATTCAGAGAAAGTGGAGGAGTGCTGGCTGAATAGATTCTTATGCATTCTCTCTATTTAGTAATACCCACATATTGGCATTGACATGAGTTTCAGAGGCAGAAGGGTTGAAATGCAACATGGCATTCATAACGAAGACTGATAGAAGCAAAATAAGAACAATGCTAAATGGGACATCATTAAATATTATTATGGGATGCAGTTAAATTTACTTAGTAGGAAAAAAAAGGTTCTCCTAAGAACTGTATTTCAAAGACTGACGTTTCATTGCTTGGCACATTCCAGCAAAGACTGAGAATTGAACAAAGACATTGTAGTCTAAGAAGATCAGGGAGCAGAATATTGCACTTCACTTTTTAATGCGTGAGTGAGTTTAGTGTGGGCTGAAGGTAGGAGCTGATAAAGCAAGGAGGTGCTATGCAACCTTCAGTCAAACACACTCTGTTTCATAACTGCCAGAGGCCTTCTCAGGTGCTCCTGGCCTCTCTGGCAAAGAACATGGCTATGTGAGGTTTTGCAGGAAGGACCAGGTTATTTCTCTGGGGTGCTTAATCTAGCCAGAATAGAGATCTCCACCTAAGAAATCAAAACTCCTAACAGAAATAACCTGAGCCATCTAGACTGTACTGTATTTTTTAGATTTTATGATCTCATGAAAGACTTTCAGGATTAGTCTTTCAGCCATAGTTAAGACTTGAGGGCAAAGGGGGAGGATGTGCTAAATATAGCAAAACAAAGAGAGATTCGCTGTCCAAGAGGGAGTACAAAATCATGAAAATCCCTGCAAAGACTCCACATTCTCCATAAATATGCAAAACAATAGATTTTGGAACACAGACATTTTGGTAGAAGTATTGCTACACAAGTGCTAAGCCACTCAGTGACTAACTCCAGACCTCAGCCTGATTTTCCACGCAACACTAGAGCTACCAACTGCCTACATTTATTCAAATGCAGTTGATTTGAGCGACAGAGATTTCCTTAAGTTTCCTCCCATTTACTACTTGAAACTCAATCACCACCTAACACCTGGAGCCCATTCTGATCAACTGCCTCCTTCCTTTCTGGTCCTTTCCTGTCAGGCTCTTCAGTTGTGTTTCCCAGGTGCAGGCAGTTGGTCTTCCAGCCATCCTTGCTCACACTGAGTTTTGAACAGCAGCTGTATCTCAAGGTGGAGAGTGCATCTCTGAATCTGGTATTATCAAAAAATTGTTCTAGGCTTTGCTAAGGTAGTAGTTATCTTTCCTTAAGGTATGTTGTGATTTAGTGTTAGTAGGGCCTTCTTAACCTATTCTGTCTTGATGAAGCTGTTTCACCCTTCAGTAACCTAATTTTTTCCAGTAGGCTGGAAAAAACATATATCACTACTTCTTTTTGATATGTCTTGGTGTTACTTACCACACCCTGGCACGTATTGATTATTTGTAGTGATTGCTTGGCTTCTGCAAGCTGGGTACAAGTGTACTCAACATTTCCTGTCCTATCTGAGTCATAGAGATTTAGATGCTAATTTAATGAGTTCTGCATGAAACAGAGGTTGCCTGGAACCTGGACAATCCTTTACCAGAAAAGTGCTAGGATCTCTCTTCCCTTTGTATCTGTCTTTCATTAGTCTAATTAGAAGATTTATGCTACTGTCCAGTAGTGGGGTGACCTCTTTAGTCTTCTACTGAGACTAGGTCTTGCACTCAGAAACTATCAACTTTTTGGCTTCCTGAGGAACAGCAGTTTCCAGAAATTTACCTGCCATGGAAGCTGCTTGGATTAATTCTTTTTTCAGTGAAGAAGGAAATTTTTAAGAATTAAATTGTGCATTCCACAGAATAGATTTTCATTCCATATTTTCTCTAATCCAAGTATTTATTTATTTTATTATTTGTAACAAAATATAAAAATATGTTCTTCTACCCTGTGTCTTCTCTCTTCTCTCTGCTTGTCTTATGGAGGAAAAAAAAGGCAGACAAAAATAGTATCCAAAAATGGAGACTTAATTGAAAAGTCATTTTAGGCAAGAATCTTTATCCATTTGCAAAAGACCGTTTTTGATAATCTGCAAAGGGTACTATGGTGACCACTTATTTTTATCCTGTGAAATAAAAGACAACTCTTTTATCTCCAGTTCCAGCGCTGTACTGTGCCCAAACTGTTTAGCCCACTAACAGATTCAGCAAGTCACCGTGAGTTATGGCTGAGGGCTTTTTCTTTCTCATTCATCAATTATTTCCTATTTTCCTGCCAAAATAAAAAAGCCAAATGCATTCTTAAACAAAAATGTCAGATGTTCTTGCTCAGAGATTGACCTTTGACAAGCAGTGTCTTTGTTCTGGTTTTTTTTTTTTTTTTATTGTTAGACATAATTAGAGGGAAGTGGTTACTTGACTACGGCCAGTGTAAATGTCTGGTGAAGTCAAACAGCAGTGTTCTGGCACACTTGCACTTATCTTATGCTCTTCAAAATAAAAATACATATAATGAAAACTAATCTTAATATTCAAAAGCAAGAATTTGCTTTCTGTGCTCAAGGTATATTGAAATTATGAGAAAAACACCTCCAGGAACCTTCCTCACCTTTCATACCTGCCCCTCTAAAACACTCTCTACTGAATTGATGGTCTCCACGGAACAGTTGTGTGCTTTGAATGGCAGAAGTACAATGTCTTATAAAGTTATAATCAGGCTAGATCTCACTAATCTGGGTTATAGCTCAACTGTGAAGGCTCTTTTGAGTAAAATCATTTCTTTATTAATGAGATTCAGCCCAATCTCGCTGATAAAAATTACTTTAAAAGATGTCCCTTTGCTGCTATTCAAATGAATGGGAGAAAACGGTGGGTGTTTTAAGAGCTGTCTTCCTGTCATATCAGGATGGATCTCATTAGTGAAGGGAATGATTTTACCAGGAAAAAGCTTCTACAGTGAGAAAACATAGCCTACCACAGATGAGCAAAATTCAAGTCTAAAAAAAAAATGTTAAAACTCATCTCACTGCTTGCACTCAATAACAGGAGAAGGGACTTTTCTCTCTCTTTCTCCCCCAAAAAAAAAAAAAAAGTGTTTTTTAAGTTGTACTGGACAGGATATCATTAATGTAGGAACTATTTTACTTAAAAGAAATACCAGAATTATTCTACTGTTCAACCTAGATTAATCAAATCAAACATGATTATGGGGGAAAGGAAGAAGCTGACTTAAGAAATTGAGAGATTATAATCCACAGATATTTTTAAAGAAGCAGTCATACATTTTCCTAGGTTAACTTTTAAACCAGTGCTTGGCATGATAGATGTGACTGACAAAAAAAGGCAAATACAAGCAGTGTTAGGCCACATAGAATTTACAATAGCCTGGTTATCCTTCTCTTTGAATGATTAGCAGGAAAAACTACAAGAGCCATCTAATTTTAGCCATTCTTGATTCCTCTTGCTTATCAAAAGAATGACAGTTTGAGCTGAGTCCTGAACTGCAGTCAGTGTGGGAGTCTGTGCTTTTTCCTTCTCACCCTTTATTGGATTATGAGATTCAGCTAAAATCTTGCAATGGGGTCTCTCAATTAGCATTGCTCTGAGTGTAAAAGCCAGTGTTGATAAAGAAAGATCCCATGGTGAAGGAGTGGACATGGTTATCTTCATCTCTAAAGCACTTCCAGAAAAGAGGAAAAGCTGGGAGGGTGTACTGCAGATGTAAACTTCAGAATCCTATCTGGAGCAGGAATTTGGAGAAAATATCAGACCCAGCTCGGAAAATTACCCAAGCCTGGACATACCTATTTGAACAGAAACTAAGCCTAACAGACTGTGAGTCTTTTACAGACTTGATTGGCATTGCAGTATTAGACCGAGAACAGTGACTGCAAAATCATATCAATAGACTTGTACAGTGTCTCTGGTTTCCTACTACAGGGCTTTTCTAATATTTTGATGCCTTTATTTTTCTCTCACAGCAATCCTCCACGAAGCAGTATAGCCAGCTGCAGATACTTATCTAAGCTGCAAATACAAACCTAGACAGGAATCAGCTTTTGATTTAAATAGCCCTAAATTAATTTGAATCAGTGTAAGATTACACGCACCTGTGCCCATGGATGCCTTTTTCTGTGTTCTGGCCCTGGAACTTTTGCTGAGATTTCTCAATAACTCAGGACAGTAGCAGCTCCAGAGATATGAAAAGATCAACATGTAAGTCTATGTCCACCAGAACCCAACCTGTGAGACGTTTTAAGATTAATTTTCTCATTATCACCTCATAGCAAATATTAATGTAATAAACACTCATGGGGTTTTTTTTTTCAGTGTGCTAAAAATATTTCTGATCAGCAGACTACTGAACATACTTGGAATTTAGTACCAGCTAATTGCAAAGAAAAAAAGAAAGTGGAAAAACTAGATCTTGTGTGAGGCAATTTTTTTTTTTTTTTTCATTCAAAGACTGTCAGATTCTTTGACATATCTACAGGCTGGAATTTCATCACACCTTAATATATACACTACTCATAGTTTTACAGTCACAAATTAACTCAGTAACATACTATACAATGGTTAAAGTCAAATTTATTTTTTCTCTTTCACATAAATGCACACATTCAAGCACACAAAAATACACCAGCTCATAGCTTTGTGAAAAGTTATAGTGTTCTTTTGTTTTAGCCCACCTCGAGGAGGTCTGGATTTTTATCATTCACATTTTCATATATTCTGAACATGTTAAAACAAATCTGTCCATGTCAAAAAAAGTGAATGCCATGGACTTTATCTTTCCAGATGAGAAAGCTGCTCTGAGGTCTGATTGCAGCTATCTGAAATGAAAACACTGTAGGTGTATCCCACATTAAATGTTCAGCTTGAAGCTAGCAGTTAAGCATGTCAGATTATTACATGCATAATAATATGATGAGCTGAAATGACAGAATGCCAGCTTCTCACCAAAAATTAAAGCAACAAACACTGACTTCTTCCGAGGATGCCAGCTATAACTTTGCACAGTGGCTTTGGGAAATGAAAGCATGTGTTACACAGGTGAAAGGCCATACCAATGGAAATATATGAGAACCCAGGTGGCTGTGGAACAGACATGCTTCTCTGGTATTGTCAAGTGCTACCAGGCCAAGCAAACTATCTGAAATGTCACATCATGGGTAAGGAGCACACCAAGTTTTAAATGGTGCAGCAAGTATGAAGTGTAAGTAAGAAAGGCAAAGTCTGTTTAAAATGGTTAGTTTCAGCCCATTTCTCTGAAATGAAAATTAATGTACTCTTGATTGGGTCTTGATATTTGCTAAAGAACAACCAGGTATGTTTGATGCATTAGAAGATGACCTTTTGGGCAGTCTTAGCACCCACTCCTTCCATGGAGTTTTGGATCTGTTCAACACTTACATGTACAACCTCACAGGGTTTATCAAGATTTTTAAAAAGTAATTTAATTAGGTTAATATTTAATTTATGTTACAACTTCCCCCTAGTCATGTCTAACAGAGGTTCTGCTTAGAATCTTGCCAAATACCAAAGAACAAATCAACACAACCTAAATATACTTTTTTAAAAGATGTTATTTGGATAAAATTTACATTTGAAAGTCTAAATTTGCATTTCTCTCTATCCACCCAAATATCAGCTTATTAAAAATAAAAGTTTCCAATAAATCTTTTGGAAGCAAAACTTTTCTTTTAATTTTAGAAATAATTAAACACTTTTGCTGGTGCATATTTTATATAGTTTTGCTGCAATACATCCTAATTTTAGTTATCATAGAACTGCAAATTTTTTTTCCTCTTGAAGTAGAAATGGGACGTTGTTTGTAAACAAGTAATCCCACAAACAAAATGTATTCTTACTAAAAGCTGAAAACAACTAAATCTCATAAAAAAGATTAGTCACCAGTCCGAGGTCTTTCTACATCACATACATGAGTGTTAATTGGAGCAAAAAATCACCCCAAAAATCCATTTAAATTTACTCTAGCACATAGTTGTAGTACTTAGCACTGATTCTCAAGAGTGAATCACAGGTGTTCTAGTCCTGTCATGCTGTCACAGGACTTCATCATGTGGCTACTGGATGTAATACTTTCAGGAAAGGATTTGCTTTCCAGAAGAAGATAGAGAATATTCCAGGGCCATTGAAATCTGAGTAAAAGGGGGTAATACATTTATTTTGTATTCCTAAGAAACATAACATGCATTGGCCTCTTCCATATTGTCTATGTGTGTAATAAGTAATAAATCAGTAATAAGTAATAGTATTATAAAATAATGTATTATATGATAGTTTTGGCATTTTATTGGTCAAATATAAATGAGAAAATAGTGTTTTCTTTTGCTTACAGCAAACAAAGAAAAAGACATTTGATGTCTTGTGTCTTTACAACAACTAAAATACACGGTAACCAAAATTCAACAAGACCAAGTGGACAGCCTACATGTTTCTTTATTGCTCTCAGAACAGAGCTCTTTGATATGCTCTGTTGTGGGCCCCTAGGTGACCAGGATCCCGTTTTCATCTCACAGATCCCTGATTTAAAGCACTGAAAAACTGATCTGTCTGGTTTCTGGCAAACTACAGGGAAACACAAGTTCCAACCCCAAGCATTCCTTGGAAAACACTATGCCAAAGATCAGTGTCTGTCAGCAGAAGCACTGCAGCTTTCACTGTTTTTTCCACTGGCACAGAACTGTTGTTGTGTAGCAGAATATTGCACTGTTCATAAAGTCATGTGCTAGAGTGATCACCCTGGCTGTACTTATATCCCTGTTAGGTCATTCATCGATATTGCCCCACCAGAGTATCCCAGCCTGGGCACTGTTTGTACACCCACTGCACAGCAAAGCCACTGCAGAGGTAAGCACAGTGCCAGCCTGAGAGGGGGCTTCCTAGAATAATACCAGATTTTCAGTCCTGCCAGTGTTCCTTTACTACTTTCCCTATGACGCTGCTGTCTCCAACTCTTTCTTCTTTTCTGTTCAAAGGACAAACATGGACAGTCACAGCCTCCATGGAAGCTTCTCTGACAAGAACCTTCTAGAACATTTAATGCCTGAGAACAAGACTTGCTTTCCTTCTCCAAGGGGATGAGTTGTGAACACTTTGGTTGTCTCCAGCCATGCCAGACTGGATACGTCCGAATATATTTTGTTCAGAATACACTTGAAAGCAACACAGACACCAGTGTAAAACTTCCAGCATTCCCTCCTGCCCTCCTGTGCGCTAAGGGGATACTCCAGAGGGTATAGGTACTCCAAGGAAAAACACGGTTTAACTGTTTGGTAAGCTGATTTCAGATTTACTGTCAGAGGTAATGAGGCAAATGGGCATAGCTATTTTATCCTCTCTGGCTCATTTTTTTAATTTGTGGATTATCAGACGGGTTGCTAATTTCTGCTCTGGTTTTCAGCTTCTAGGAGCTCTCTAGATGCAGCATCAAGCACACCTCTTTGCAATAGCCTCATTTCTAATGTAATCAGAGCAAGGGTATCTGCAGACAAGTTCACACATAACAGAAATGCCTGCACCTGTTCTAAATGCAAGTGAAAAAAAATAGCTTGGTTGACAAGAAGCTACACATAACCCAGGAATGTGTGTTTGCAGCCCAGAAATCCAACTGCATCCTGGTCTGCATCCCAAGCAGTGTGGTCAGCTGGACAAGGGAAGTAATTCTGTCCTACTTTGCTCTGGTGAGACCACACCTGCGGTTCTGCTTCCTCAACATAGGAGGGGCGTGGACCTGTGGAGCAAGTCCAGAGATCAGATAAATCCAGAGATTAAAGGGATGGAGCACCTCTCCTGTGAGGAAAAAGCTGAGGAAATTGGGGTTGCTCATCCTGGAGAAGACTAGGTTCTGGGAAAACCTCATACCACTTTCCAGGTTACAAGAGAGCTGGACATGGACTTTTCATGAGAGCTGTAGTGATAGGACAAGGAAGGGTAGCTTTAACAGAAAGAGAGTAGGTTCAGACTGCTGTGAGTTTGTGCTAGATAAAACTAAGAATAGTGTTTGAACCACTGCCATAAGAAGAAGCAAAGAACCAAACAGAACATTATTAAAATGTCAGTGTTCATTTCTGTTCTCAATAGCTATGCACAACACCCCTGCTCCTTTACAAAAAGGAGCTGGAAGGTCACTGTCATTTCTGGTCTTGAAGACATGTGTCACTCATTTCCAGCCTCTTCTGATATTTGACAGTATGGACCTGCCTGGAGCACAGCAAGAATAAAGGATGACACAGCTCACTGAGCAAAATTTCATTAACAATTTTCCTCCTACTCAAATAAGAGTTCACCCTTGACCCTAAAATGTAGAGCTTGCTACAGAAGAGGCACTTGCAAAGGCTCCAGTTAATGCAATCCAGCCTTTGAAAAAGCCGGGTCTCTGTTTTGGAGGAATGCTTGAATTTATAACAATCTTTGATAAAATACTACATAATCTGTAAGGGAAGAAATCGGCTGCTTCAGCAGAGTAGGTCATGTTTTTCATTGTCTAGTCTTATCTGAGTTTATTGCACCAAGTGAAACTAAAAACATGGATTTTCTGTGAAAACCATTGCATGTCTATCAGCTATATGTCTGTGTTCATACTCATGTCATAATTAATAGTTCACTCAAAATTTGCAGATTAGATGCTATGTTTCATTTTGGTAAAACAGGAAACACCATCAACAGTTTAATTACTAGCTTGTCCAGGATATTCTGTGTTGCAGTATAAACTGACTCTTTTCCTTTTGCTGTAACATGACCTCTTCAAATGCTACAGTTGGTAGCTGGCTTGACACACAACACAGATTTTTCTTCATGACAAACAATGTTGCTTGGGTCAAGCAACTTCTAGATTCATCAAAAATTGTTTGTATTTTAAGAACTATATATGACTGTCTATAGAGCCTAAAGTATGATGTGTTATCATAAGATATGACATGATAATTGATGTTTTATATTCTTACTAAAGACATCGCATGAAGTTTCAGTTGGCTGAAATCATGACACTTGTCCAAACCATAAATATTTGATTTAAATAATAAAAAGTCTTACAACCTTAATATTTCTACATTTGGGAAAATTTTTGGTTTGAACTTTGTGGATTAAACCAGCCTCTTATATTAAATATCATTGATTGCAAAGGTAATGTATTATATTCCACCTGCCCAGACACAAACTAGGATGATTCTAAAGCATTGTTATGGCAAAGAATGTTGTACCAGCAGACAGTGCTCTTCTGTACAGTAAAACATCTCCAGAAGACAAAGTCCTGTCAGAATAGCTTTAAAGCTTCCACTCTGTGAAAAAAGATTCATTTCTCTAATGATCTAACCAGTTCTATAGAAACATTTCACAGAATCATAGAATAACCTAAGTTGGAAGGGACTCATCAGGATTATCAAAGTCTAACTCCAGTCCCTGCACAAAATGATCCTCAAAAGTCACATCAGGTATCTGCATTGTTCAAACACTCGAACTCTGTCGTCTTGGTGCTTTGACCACTTCCCTGGGGAGCCTGTTCCAGCCCAATCACCCTCTGGGAGAAGAACTTTTTTCTAATATTCAACCTAAACCTCCCCTAACACAACTTCAGGTCATTCCCTCAAGTCCTGTCCCTGTCACCACAGAGATCAGTGCCTGCCCGTCCTCTTCCCCTCACAAGGAACTTGTGACTGCAGTGAGGTCTCCCCTCAGTCTCCTCCAGGCTGAACAGACCAAGTGACCTCAGCTGCTCCTCAAGGCCCTTCACCATCTTCACTGCCTTTCTTTGGACACTCTCTAACAGCTTTGCATCCTTCTTGTACTGTGGCACCCAAAACTGCCCCCAGCACTGGAGGTGAGGCTGCCCCAGTGCAGAGCAGAAGGGACAATCCCCTCCCTTGCCTGGCTGTGATGCTGTCCCTGATGCACCCCAGGACACCACTGGCCCTCCTGGCTGCCAGGGCACTGCTGACTCTTATCCAACTTTCTGTCACCAAGAAACCCCAATTCCCCTTCCACAGCACTGGTCTCCAGTCTCTTGTTCCCCAGTCAGTACCAGCTGCAGAATCTGGCCCTTGTCTGTGTCAAACTTCATACAACTGGTGATTGCCCAGTCCTCTGACTTGTCCAAGTCTCTCTGCAAGGTCTCCCTGCCTTTGAGGGATTCAACAACTCCCCTCAATTTTGTATCATCTCCAAAATTCCTGCACCTTTGAGTCCAGCATCCAGGTCATCTATGAAGATGTTGAAGAGCACAGGGCTGAGGATGGAGTCTTGTGGAACCCCACTGGTGACAGGTCCCCAGTCTGATGTCACCCCATTCTCTACAACCCTTTGTACCTGACCTGTGGGCCAATTGCTCACACATCCCATGATGAGTTTATCCAGCTGTGTGCTGGACATTTTGTACAGAAGGATCTTATCAGAGACAGTATCAAAAGATTTACTGAAATCTAAAAAATTATATCTACTGGGTTCTATTGATCAGATAGTTGGGTTACCTTGTCATAAAAGGAAATTAGGTTTGACAAGCAGGACTTTCCTCATGAAGTCGTGCTGACTGTGAACAATGACTGTGTTTCCTTCAGATGTTTTTCAATAACTCACAGGTATTCCTTATGGCAGGAAACAGTAATATCAACCATTTCTTGAGAGAAAGAGTAAAAGAAAGCTTAGTATTACTTTAATATTTGGTTTAAATTTAAAATACAGTCTAAAGACAGTTGTGGTGTGGGAGTACAGTCATTTTAAGCAAGTACTGTCTTATGTTGTTCTTGATTGTAATGTTCTTAGTAACTGAGAGGAGAGAGCAGTGACTGATAAATAATCAATATCTGCAAGACCATATAAATAAAGCAGAATATTAAGATGAAAGAACTCAAGAATGAAAAGAGATTTTGATATAATTCCCAAGGAATTCGATATTTCCTTTGTTGACAGACCTTTTTAAAAAAATCTATCATCATCTTTCTAACTAATACTTACAGTTATTAAGAACTGCTCCAGCGGCAAGCAATGAAAGAATCTGATGGAAGGTTAAGTTTCTCTTACTCTTATTTCTAAAGATTAGAGATAGGATATTAATTTCATTTTAAATTTCTATTCTTTCAGTAAAGACTGTATTAATGTAGACAGTGCATAGGAGTCTTAAAGTATGAGATAAGGCTGTATGGGGGAGATCTGTTCAATGTGGGCGACCTGTCTCCCAAATTCAGTTCTTATACTTCATCTTTTAATTTATTCAGAACGCCTTTGCAATTCACACCCTCTGATCTTCTCTTGTATAAATCACACTGGCCCTCCTTATTCCTTTGGTAACATCATACTGGTACCTACCACGAGGTGCCCAGAAGTGAGACAATAATGGATCTTCACATTTGTCACCTCAACGCACTGCACAAGATTTGCTCTTTGAATTAAAACTTAGCCCAAGGAGTCCAAAAGCCAACAGCTGCAGGAGTTATATTTGTTTTGCCCTAGTAAATAGGGTTTAGAAAAGCTTTGAACTCCACAGAGTTCAAAAAGAATGTAAAGGAATACATTATGGAAAACAGATCTCTAAAAAGTTACACAAAAGGTATCAATACAGTTACACCAAATTTCTATTTCCTTAAAAAATATTTGTAGAAAATATAAAATTCTTCACTTTCCCTCCAGTCTTAATTAAAATGGCTGTGGTGTTAAAAACAGAAAGGCATATCTATAGCTTCTTTAACCTACCCTAAAAATTAGAACTGCAGCTCTGAATGTGGGTAAAAATCTCAATCATTCCCAAGGAAATCGTGGCTGTGTTCCTCTGGCTGCTGGTCACTCTTTATTTCTGACCAGAAGGTTGATGATCACTTCTCAGTGCTGTGTACAGCCTCCAGAATAGATTTACTGCTCCACTACAGGCTGTAACTTCAATACCCATAGCATTTAGTGAGGCTCTTAAACTATAGAACTGGCCCTTAATTGCATTAGCCAGCAAAAAGGAGGTCTTTGGAAGAGTGGCTTACAACGAATTTGGATCCAGAACACTCCTACAGGACTCCATGCCTCCCATATTGTCTTCTGTCTTTTCTCTTATTTACTGTGCTTTTTAAAGCTTATTGTTTACCTGGGAAGAAAATTCAGTCAGAGCCATGAAATACAAGTAATCATCAATGTTTGCCAATAACCAAGGGGTAGTAAATAAGGTATTAGCTGCAGAACATCAGTTACTAAATGCCTGGAGAGGGGCCAGTCTGGCTGCAAATATGTATTCCTTTTCTCCCCTGCTGTCATTTATGTCAATCTTGAATAGATTCTGTTTTACTATGCAGTGGATTACACCCAGAGCTTATGGATATGAATATGGGTTGCTTGATTTGCTCTCTCTGATCATGCTCCAGTGGTATTAACACTTGGGGTCAATCTGGATTATCCCGTGTTTAAAAGATGGCAATTAAACACTTCAATTCTTAATTTCTGAGAATTTCTTCTTGCTTATATGAAGAGCTAAAGGAATTGCTCATGCAGACTTACTTTGCCAATTTCTTGTTGCTGGTGGGCTCGGTAGTGGTAGAGGGGAAAAAAAAAAGATTGCTGTACAAGTATTCTCCCTTGAATCTGAACAAGTTCCAAGGAACTTAAAGGTTGAATGGGTGATTTCACTTTTCAGAGACATTTTCTCCTTCTGTGTTGAGACTCCACAGTCAAAATTAGATAAGATGCAAACCTAAAGCAAAGTCTGGAGCTCAAATTTTACCAGTTTTGTGTTTAGAAAAGAGCCTGGTTTGTCATCACAGGAGGTAAGGGTGACTGCATGTGAAACAGTCTGGGATACCACCAAGTGAGAAGGAACTTGGGACCCACTTCCAAGCTGGAAGAAAAATGCAAAGAAAAGCAGAAGGCTATCTTTAGCATGCCAAGTACATTAGATGAAAAGATGAGATCATCTGAAAGGTAAAGGAGACTATCCTCTAAAATATATGTCTCTGATGTCATGAAGTAGCTGGTGTGAAAACTTGCTTGATATGTAGTAGCTCAGATATTTTTGCTCACTATTTATTTTTATCCTCAGTATGTTAACTAGGAAGACAGTGTCAGAACTACATAAAGACACTTTGAGTAAGAAAAAATATTATGAAAAAATATAGAAATTATTGTGAGAAAGACTTTATTTAAAATATTGCTAAATCCCCTTTCTAAATACACTGGTTGAGAACTCAGGTCCAATCAGCATTGAAGGGCCTTGAAAAAGTGGGTGGAGGATATGTGAAAGCAAAATGCCTGCTTAGATTCACTGTGTGTGACCTTTCCTAGGACCAGGCTATGAATTCCAAGTTTGACCAGTTTTCTGTGTTTTTCTGAAGGCAGAGATTTTTATCTATAGAAAGAACTTTATGATATAACTAAGTAGAATAGAGTACATAATTTCTCTGTATTAAGAACAACATAAATCAATGATTTTAAAGACTACATTATTCTTTTCTCAAGTGGAAAAATATGTGACCAGATAGCAGCTACATGTCAGTACCAATGTTAAATTTAGCTTTCCAAAATTTGTTTCCCAAACTCTCTGACAGTATGAAAGAAATACAAACTACCAAGGTTGAAAATAGCCCACACAATCATAGGATTCCAAGAGGCCATAGTGCCTACAAGTACTCTTAGCCATGAAGGTGTTAATCAGTGCATATACTGTCTCATCTGCATCTAAGAAGCTCTGCAATTAAAATTAGAACTTTTATGTCTGATCCCCAGCTTGCTGCTATTCAAAGCTCCTATCTGCATACACTGGGGATGGAAAAGGCCTTTTGAAAGTAAATAATTGGAAAAATTAGAGGGATTTTCTAAGATTGCAGAGCTTCCCTTTAGGACCAGTCCAGGAGCCCTGTCCTTCTGTCAAAGTACAAATTACCCCCATATGGTGATGACCGTTCTCTCAACTGTAATTTATTCATTATGCAGAGTGCCGAATACCAAATGGTGAAAGCACGGCAGCAGAACAATGAAACAGGCTTGGGAAGCTAATAAGTGTCCAATCAATGAGAACCTAATGAACTATAACATGTAATACTTTATAAGGCATTCAAATTAAAAAGGGGAAAGAAATCAACAATGATGCAACATCAATTTACTTATTCAAAGTCTAATCAAACGAAATAAGCATCATTCTCCAAAAATACACTCATAACTGACATTTGGGGAGGGGGAATGAGTGGAAGATAGGATCAAGCCAAAATTCCTTTAAGAACATAATTAGTACTAACCAACTGTCCTTCTTTAATGTAAGCTCTTTGCACCAAACTCTTCTGGTGAGGCAGTAAAAAATTGTAGTTTTTTTTTTCACTACACAACCTTTTCCCTTCTATCCCAAAAGCCTTATTTTACTATGAATTTCACTACCACGTGTGGAAAAAAAAAAGGAAAAAAAAAAAGAAAAAAGAAAAAGAAAAAAGAAAAAAAAAGTTAAAAATAATAAAGATCCTGAATCTGATTGTGTATAAATAGTAATAATTAATAGACTGTGGGACCATGGATAAGGTAATCCCAGGAAGGTGTTCTGTCTTTCCTAAGCAGCCATAGGCAGAACATCTTCTGCACAGAGCTGCTTTCATTTAAAGGCTGGAAGGAAGCTATTAACTCCTTCCCCAAAATGAGGAGGTGACGGCAGGGATCCAGGTATCCTGTCTGACAACAGAGCACTTCACTGGCTTTTGTGTCTGCTGGGCTGCTCAGTCAAGAATCTCTGTTCTTCAGTCTTCTTCCACTGAGACACCCATCTTTAAATGAGAAATTTCAATTAACGTGTCTCTGAATTATTGTTCCTGGGTATTTTTTTAAAAAAGCTTCTTGTGGGCTTTTTTTGTGGTCCTTGTTGGTTTAGGATTTTTTTGTATTTTAAGTACCCTTAATCCATCTTATATTGGCTTCTGTTGCCTTCCCTGACAGAAAAGGTGCCAACAAGATGGTTCATTCTTGACTCAGCCAGCTACACATATTAGCAATTCTCACAGCAGTTGCCAAGTATAACTGTACATCCTCCTCTTTGAGAGTGGCTGTAGTTTTCTTTTTCCACAGCAGTTGACATTAAGTGTCTTCTGTGTTTCCTGCTGCTCCTGTTCACATGTGATAGTGGTTAGTGTCAGCTTCACTAACTCTCCATTTCTTCTTCTATGTGAGTCTCTTATCTCTTATAATTTTCTCCATTAAAAAGAATAAAATAAATCCCTATTTTCTTTTATAATTCTGTGCTTAAATTTGATGAAAGGCATTTTGGTCTCTGGACTTCTGCTTCCAGCTTTGCCACTGATATTGTGGCCTTTTGCACTGGTCACAGGACTCAAGTGTCTGAGTTGCCTTGCACGAGCCTTGTCTGTGGCACAGCGCTGTTTATGAAAGCAAAAACCCGAATTATGTGTGACTTCAAACATATGGTCATAAAAGGTTTTGATGCTGTCTATCCCCAGATGGGTAAACAAGCACTCTTCATAACAGCCATGCATTTCTGAGAGTTTTCTTATCCTGTGTTAGTACAAAACCAATAGTAAATGACCCCTGTGCAGTTTTCAGAGTTGCAATGTGTCTGTGTCCTTGTCTTCAGGACCACAGTAACTGGAGTGGAAAACTTCTGGGAACTAGAAATAATCCTCTGTGTGGTGAGACAAACCTCTCTTTCATAAGTGAAAGGAGACAAAAAATAGATATTGTATGCATTCACCTGGAAAACCACTCAAACAAGTGGGCTCAAAGAAAGGCCCTCACCCCATTAGGAACACTGGGCAAAACTGATGTTCAAATGACATAAAAGTCTGGCTAAGGAGCTCGCATCAATGAAATGTCCAGCAGCCCTAGAAAAACTTTTGAGAAATCTGATTAAGTCTTTCAGTCTTTTTCAGTCTGTCTCATATTCATACAGAAGTAATACAAAAGGATGCAAATGCATTAAATTGGAGTCTGACTGTTAGTGACTGTTAGGAATAAGTTATTATTATTTTGATTAATTTCCTTTTACTTTTTTTTTTTTTTTTTTTTTTTTTTTTTTTTTTTTTTTTACATTTCTGTGTTATTTGTTGGCTCACAGATCTTTCTTTTTCTTTCTCACACCTCACACTTTAGTATGACAGCCTAAAAGCAATTGCTACAAAGATTACAGTAACAAAACTCACTCAGCAATTCAGGTACAGTAAAACAAAAATGAAAATTAAACTAACAAAATCCAGAAGAAAAATCCAAAACATGACAGAACTGCTTTATTTCCCAAATTACCATCACACAGTACAGACGTGGAGAAGCAATGAACAGCTATTGCAGCACAGATAATACAGAAAAGCTCTTCTCAGAACAATATAAGCAGTACTCTCATACTCAGAATGTGAGATGTCACTGGGACTTAATGTCCATCACATCTTCCTCATCCCCTGGTGTTTCACTACTGGGCTGACCCAGAAGGTGCACACATGAGGTCAAGGGGGAAGGCAAAGCACAGAAGATTGCAACACATCCAGTTTAAAGAGAGCATTATCAAACTAAGTTGTCATCTTTAACTGCCCTTCAGGGACTGTGGAATGTCAGTCCCTTTTTAGTGAATGGAAGCTTCGCCTGTAACATTAAAAACAGAGAAAGTACTTTTGGCTGTTTGACTTGGCTCTTTTTTTTTTTTTTTTCTCTATTATTATTATTACTGTTTTAAAGTGTACCACAGCATATAGGGTTAATGATATAAAATCTCCACATAATGAGATAAAACTGATACAGAAATAGTGTCCCCTTACTGTAGGAGGAATCTGCAATCAGGACTTCCAAGCACATGCAAAAAATAACTCTTGGAACAGTCTTCTCGTCTTCCAGTAGACTTGGCAAGAAAGACAAGCCATATGTGAAGCCAGCCATATATCAGTTATGTGGTCTTAGATATTTGCAATAAAACAAAGGACTTTGCTGTCAGCTCTCCTGATTTCATGAAGCCTTTACAGCTCACAGCAATGTCCTCTATCAAAAGCCACAGAGTTATCCTTAGACATGTGCATTTCTTAGAGAAAATATTCTCTGAAATAGCTATTTATGATTAATTCCATCAGGGAAAGGGGAAGACATGAAAGGACCTAATACAATCAGTTTCAGCCATGCTGAATGCATCTAGATATAATGAGTGTAAAAACAATTAACAAGAAAAACAGTAATACTGAGGGGGTGGGAGAGAGTGAAGGAGTTAAAGTACACATGCACAAGACAGTAAGGCCAAGAAGAAAATCTTTGTGACAGTGATGTGGATGCCCTGGTAAATTAAGTGGAACTAAGACTTCATCCCCAAATTCCTCCTGGCCATTTATTTAGACATTATTAACTGGCAGTTTCATACAGGGGTTGTGTTAGGAGTGGGTTCAAAGAAAGAATTTTATAACAGGGCTTCCTTTCCAAGCTAATTCTGGGTGGACAGCCTGCACACGAGGAACCAAAAGGAAGGCTGGGGAATAGTTCAGGGTGAGCCATGAAGTGAGGTCAGGAGCTAATGAATAGCTCACACCCCAGACGTGCAAAACCATGTGGATGTGAATGGCCCTATGTGTGTGATTACTCACACATGTGGAGTTCAGTGTGTGCTCAAGCTCAGGAAGAGAACTAGTAGTTTTATTTGATGTAGTGGCAAAGGAGTCAGGGAAGGGATTTAAAAAGTGAAGTAAGGTGATTATGGCAGTATTTCTCAGAACTAGCCTTAAAGGAAAGGTTTATGAGAAAAGAATTGTTACAAAAAATAATAGGGTTTATTATACAAAACAGCAATGGCTTTTGCAAAATGCTTGTGTGAATTTCAAGACTGTAATGACAAATTCTGTTTTTTAGTCAAATATGTTTAACTATTACATTATAAAAACAGTAAAACTAAAATGGACAGATTAACATTTCTGTTCACTTTGAATTACTTTTTTATAGGGTACTTTTTGTGCATACCCTAAGTCTTTTCATTGTTTGAACTATCTAGGTCCAAGAAAGTGAGGCAATTCAGCTTACTCTGTGCTTTGTCTCACTGGAATTAGCAGTTTACAATGATGTATATGCTTAAGGACCTTGCCATGTCATGCAGGTTGTCTATTATTTTTTTTCCTTTATAAAATTTAAGAAGGAAAAAGCTCTAAAAAATTACTCCCATCCCATCCTATTTTTTTATCCCTCTATATAAAATGTTTGAAAATAATCTCTTTAATCAGATTATGGATTCAGATATTGATGAAATATTTGCTTTACAATGAGTATCTCTTTCTAATGTCCTGCTCAGTGTTATGCTGTTTCTGTGGACTCAGTACATAAAGCCTTAAGGCTCTTATTCAGGGATACTGCTATAGCTAAGTGGAAAATTTATATCTCTAGACAGGGCAACAAATTCTATTATACAAATATTTGAAGTTATCACAAGGAGAGGAATACTATAAATTAATCCTTCACTCAGAAGTTGCACTAGCAGCTCTTTTCAGTTAATTTTCATTATTTTACCACCGGGGAGCAGTTTTAAGGAATTATACTAGCCACAATATTAAAAATGAACCCCAGAAGCCCACCCCCACCCCAATAAATATCATTTAATATTCATTGTTGTAGAAATATGTAACAGACAAGACAAGAGAGATTTTCTTTTTTTACTTCTCATGAAGGTATGAAAATATTATCAAATGTTCAAATCTCCACTATTCATAATATTATGGGTCAGATCCAAGCAGAGAGGAGAGGTCAGTGCTCCATCATCACAGCTTTAAATCATTATGGGCTGTAGGGCATAATAGCCTGTGAGGAGACTTGGCTAAAAGATGGGAAGGAAACCTGGAAAAGGTTAATTATGGCACACACACCACTTGACAGTTCCTTTTCAATCTGATTCAGCTCAGCTGTGAATGCCATTGTGTCCTCAGCACAAAGATCCTGCTTGCTGACACTCCTGTCCCTCAGCCCAAGGCTGGGACATGGTTTGCCCCCGAGAACGCATCCCAAATCCAAGCACAGCGAGTTTTCCAAGGGCGCGCCTGTTTTGCTGTGGGTCTGGTCCTAGAGCTTCCTGTCTGAAACCTTAACACCAGAAACTTCTTTTGACACTTCGGGTTGTGTTCCTTAGGAAGCCCTAGGATTTTTCTTGGTGGGGTGGGGGGGAGAAGGATAGTGGAAGAAGAACAAACAAAACAAAAACTTAAGCCTGTGACTAATTGGCTGAAAGGATATGAGCAATTCCGATCCACTTAATTGAATGTGGGCCCAAATTAAAAAGAGTAATTGCCTTCAAAACTTTGCATTGCAGATTGCTGGCCTCTCTTAAACATCAAATGAAATCCTTCAAGCACATGTGGCAGTGATGCTGCTTTCAGAAACTCAACTGCATGATATTGATGGTTTTATTTACAAGATGAATTTTCTTGAAAAAGGTGGCCTGATTTTGGCTGGAAATTTCAAATCAAGGCCATGCCTTCTAACTGCTGGCAGCTTTCCAAACATTTCCTGATCAGAAGACCTGAAAATAGTACTTTATTTTTTGATGTAAAAATAACTAGGTTTTGTATTTGAAGCCAAGGCTGTATATTTTTATACAAATGTTTCACTGATTTTGGGAAGAGCTTTAGTTGAGCAAAACCATACCTGTATTAAACATTAATAACTAGAGGAGTAGACAGTCAAAGAATTATCCCATGAAAATACAGAGCTCAGTTATGAGGCCTTTTAAAATAAAAATCTTGAATTAGATTGTTTTGTCTACACACTGACGTTGCCATTTATTCTTTATATCAAAGCAACATCCACAACTTCTAACCTCATTGTGCTATGCACAAAAACACAGAACAAAAGAATTGTCTTACCTCTCAAAATACTTTGCTGCAAGAGCAACAAAGACCCTTTGTTTGCTATTTAGGAGAGATTGGTGGACATCATCTCTGAGCAGAAGCTTTGAGAATCAGCCTTTTCTATTCTATTCCATTCCAAATTTGTATATGCATATTTTCACATGACTCTGCTGCAGCAGAAGGACCCTTAAAGAATCAAGCATAGCAAAAGGAAAATATTACATTATATTAATAACAAATGGAGTGCACAATGCATTCCACACACAAAGGTTACCCATTTGTGGAGCTGGAAGCCAAGGGCATTTTAAAACTTAAAGAGCCCTTAAATAAACATATTGGTTTAAGTACAAGGCAAATATTCTTAGCTCAGCAGGTAGTTGGTATCTAAATCACATTCAGACTTCACATAAATACACATGTCAAAGCATTTATCTAGTAATAAAAAAACAACTCTTAAGGAATGCAGTTCAGATAGGGAAGTGTCAGTTATTTTGCACATTTCCTATTTCCAGCTCATTAGTTTCAGCTTTTGACAGGGGTGGAGCTGAAAGAAATCCTGTAGAGGTTTTTCTCTCCTCCCAATTTCACATGAATAAACAGAGGGAGGGAGTCCCCTGCCTGTCTGCCAGACTCTTATCTATCATATTTAGATGCTAGATGCTGTCAGATTTTAGATAGTGATGCCTGTAGGTATTGCCAGTTACTGAGAAATTAAACACGGAATAGAAGGTAGTCCTTTCCTTTCCCAAACTGACTTTGCTTTAGGAGGAGGCTTGGACATCCTTCAAAAATGTTGATGTCCAGACAAAGGTGACAGGATTATATTTCTGTCATTCATTACTTGCACCTGATTTTCTGTTTCCTCACTCTGTCCTTGGTGTCTCAGCAGCATTCCATCTGCATATTTTTTTCATGTACATTCTTACATTCCTCTCAAATCCAGATCCTCCCACTCCAGAAGCTGTAGGTGTAGATTTACACTGCTGATTTTTGTTTAAACTCCCCTCATTTAAGATACCTTCTTGAGTATTAGAAATTCAGCGTTTTCATTATTAGACACATTTTTCCTTCCTTTCTCCCAAAATATATTTCAGAAAATGAAGATGTTCCTCTAGGGACAAGAGGCAGTGATCATAGGAGAGATTTCTATACTATTCTAATTCTTGGAAAATGTCCCTATGATCACTAACAATCAGGTCAGCAATTATCACCCTTGTGCTAGAAGTGACACCTCTGTAAGGTGACATAAGATAACCACGTGGACACGCTTTTCCCTCCCAGAGATAAGGCACACCCAATCATCAGGGGCTGCAAAATGGGAAGATGTGTGCAGCCAGGTACTATGTTTCAGCTGAAGCTTGGTAACTTCCATCTGACAGAGGCAACTCCTTAAGATGATCTGACTGCCATTACCCCAGCATACAGTCTAAACACTTTGGTGTAGTCTTTAAGTGATGTAGCTTAATATCATATCCACCTAGCTTATTATTTCTTTCCTAATCTTACCTGCATAGGTTCTGTTCAGATCAGTTTTTATTAGAATCTTTTCATATAACCCCTAAAACTATAATAAAATGTGTGTACATATTCATGTGTGCATGTCTTCATGTGGATATTTATGTGTAGGCATCTGTGTCTTTGGGTTAGAGAGGGCAAATATTTACAAAGCCGTCTCTTTGAGAAATCTCAAATGTTATTTTACACAACTGGGAACATTCACACATTTGGACCACCCTTTGCAAAAAACTTGATGCAGATCTTGAGGTGCTTCTACTGCACTATACAGGAAATACTGCAGCAAAAGGATTTTCATTTGAGGGTCAGCTGGAGCTTCAGTTTAGTTTCTATCACCTTCCAGACTGGTTCATGTAATTCTGTTCCTAAAGTTTTGTTTTAAATCTATTTACCACATAGGGATATAGGTGCAAGTAATTACATTTTTCTCTAATTTTTAGGATGAGATTGAGTCTGCATTAAGTTTTAAACAGTAGCAAAAAAGGCCACAGCCTGCATAATTTTTCTTTCAGGCTCAAATCTCAAATTTGTTGTGTGGCACCATCATAGAAGGGTGTAGCTTCCTCCCAGCGTTTTGAGCAGTTACCAAGTATGGCAGCTCTGCAGACCTAAAGATGCTCTATGAATTTTCTCTTTCATGCACCCAGGAGATCAGGAGTCTTCCCATTGTGGCTGATGAGCCATTTTAGTGTGCACGAATGCATAAATAGACCCAAAAGTAGATCTATTCTTAAGAAAGAAAAGTTTTGGTGATGCAAATTTCTCTTTAGCTAAGAGTAAAGCATAGACAGAAGCTCATCAGTCATACAAGATTATCATTAGGGACTTTTCAGAAGGTCATGCAGTGATAGGACAAGAGGAAACGGTTTTTAACTGAAAGAGGGTAGATTTATGTTAGATATAAGAAAGAAATCTTTCACTTTGAGAGTGGTGAGGCACAAGTTCCCCAGAGAAGCTGTGAATGCCCCATCCCTGGGAGTGTTGAAGGCCAGCTTGGATGAGACTTCAAGCAACCTGGGCTGGTGGAAAGTGTCTCTGCCCATTGCATGGGGATTGGAACAAGATTATGAATACTAAAAAAAAAATAAATTTGGATACATAAATTATTTGGTGCCTTCCTTGTTTTGAGTTTTCAACTGTACTGCTCAGATTGGGAAACTAACAGTGGCTAATAGGAGAGTAAGTCACCCACACATGACTAAAATTTAGTTTAGAGCCCATGAGATGGAAGGTGAGCCATGTCTCTTAGGTGTTTGAACACTGAGTTGGATGAAGATGCTGACCTAGCTGCAGCAGAAATATAATCCTGCCACTGTTGATCATTTTTCACACGTTCCCAGTTGGTTGTTTCACATGCAACTGGAAAGAGTTATTGTTTTTCTCCATTTTTTCCCCTTCTGTTAGCCAAAATAGCGAAACTATAGCATCAGTGTTATTTGAAAATATATTTATGTTTGTTTTCCCTATAAAAAGAGATAATAATGTTATGTTCCAATAATATTAAGTTGCAATGTTATTTGCAAGATTGCAGAGCTTTTAATTTTCTGATTATTTCCACAGTGGGAGTTTCAGCTCAATTTCAACCAAGACACTTCTATCTGTTTCAGTTATTTTTTTATTACAGCTAGAAGCAACAATAATTGCCTTTAGTGTATGAAAACATGACTGAGGAGACAATTGTTGTCCCTAAAGAATAAAATCATCAGCATACATTTTTGATGTAAAATTTTTGTAAATTAATTGCAAAATCCTATAAATATTATATTTACAAAAATTGTGTTGTATGCTGTCTTCAAAGAAACAATCTTTTTTTCTTTTTTCTTTTTTTTTTTTGTAAACTATGCTTCATACACACTGCATTTCCTGAGGCAGAAAACAAAAACATGAAACAAAATATTAGCCTTCTACTTTTGTAATTTTACATTCTACTATTTTTCTTTTCCAATTCTAGGTTTGGGGTTTTTTTAATATCATTCTGGAAGTATACAGAGAAAAAACCCAAATAAACAGTAACATTCTCAGTAATCAAGCCTCATCTTCAGTGTTTTACTATTCAGGTGATAAAAACCCTCATAAATATATATCCCAAGTGTTAAGGCAGTGGATTTACATCTAATTTAGTCATTAATCAAGAAAATAATTAAAAATATTGAACATTTTATGATTTTTTTTCCCACAATTTCTATTAAAAAATGATAACATAAAATCTTTTCAATTTTCTCTAATGAAACAAAAATCAACTTGAAGTATTCCAATCCAGTTATATCTTGGAAAAATTATTTATCAAGGCTTTTGACAGAATTATCCTCTACAGCCACTGCATAGAGGAACCTGACAGACTGTCCAAGAACAGGAACTACAGTTGTTAAAAGCCTCTGAAATAACTTGGGTTGATGCCAACATTAATAAATACTATTAAAATTACACTACTTTGTTTCCGTTTTTTTCTGTTAGAAAAATAAATAAGTCAGCTTTTTGCTGTGGAAAAAAAAAAAAACAAAACAAAAAACCAAACAAACAAACAAGCAAAACCCCAAATAAATAGAAACAACTCGATTTTGGATTTAATCAGACTAGTATATTTTCAGTTGTGTTAGGTCTCAGTGTGGTGTATCCTTTGTAACACAGATGTACAGAAATTTCATATCATTTAGGAGTACACAGGACAGCACTCAAGGCACACATATTATGTCCTTTTCCTGCCACTGCATTTGAATGCAGAATGAAGAGAATATTTTGGATAAATAAGCTCAGAGGCTTTTTTGAAGGAGATCAGCAGTGTTGCAATTAACATCAAGAGTGGTGATGAGTTCCAATAGATATTTCAGCAGATTTCCTCCAGACAGAATGGTGGTATTTGCTTTTGAGCAGGCAGCACATTGTACTTATATCAATAGAGCTAGCAAATTTGCTGCTAGAAAAAGAATTGTAGAAAACCTAGGGAAATTCAGTATTTGGAAATCATACTTTCATAAGAAAATCTGATCTCCAGAGATGATTAAAGATCATAAATTACCAGAAATATCTGAAGACATAATTTCATATGTCTTTGACAACTTCAGAGCAGGTCAGCCTATGATTATTTGCTTTTTGTTTATTTTTGAAGCCACATTAGCAGAAGATACCTTTCTGAGCTAGTGATAGCAACACATTTTCTCACAAACCTCTGGAGACTGGTGTGATACAAGGACTCCAGATCAACTGCCATCACTGGAGGGAAGGTGGGTGTCCTCTGGGGCACAGAAATTCATCTACAAGTAATACAAATGAATAACAGTGCCCTTCCCGACATAATACCATTGCAAGCAAGCTCTCAACATATTTACCAGCTCTATGGGATTAACCAATAATAGGCTGATTAGCCAAAAAGTATACAATCATCTTTTGCTTCAGAAAAGGATCATTGTATATGATTTGGAAAATACTGCTGGCTTCCAGTCTCAACCACTATAAATATAGCATGGCACTTCATTGCCGATAAACTCTGTACAGAATTTTAGCCCAAGAAGTAGCTCATATCTAAATCATCTACATCTATATCTATGTCAACTGTATATACATATATATACATATATAAAATTAAGTAGGAATAGGTATAGTAGTTGAACCTTAAGTGATTGAGCATCATCCGTCTGCATTTATATTTGACCATTTAAAAATGTTTCACCACCAGGAATATGAAAGAGTTAAACAGCAGCAGTTTTCCTGTGCTAGATAACTTAATGAAAAGCATTCAGGGTGTTTTTTGAAAACAACAGACTCATGGACGGCAATTTTTAGTATTATTTTTTATTCTTTTTTTTTTGTTTTGTTTATTTTTCACAAGGAAAATGTAGGCAAGACAGACTTTGCTGTAATTCTTCCTAATTGCTCTAATGCATTTTATTTTATTTTAGTGTTCTCAGTTTATAAAAACAGTTAGCATCAGTTTGTTTTCATTTTTAATGGAGATAAACTCATTCTTTTCCTTCTGAAAAACTTCACAATATGGTCGGAAATGTCAGCAATAATTAGACAAAATGCTTGTGAAAACATAAAATAGAAACAATACATCTTTTTATAATGGAATCAGTTTGTCTGATTATCTCAAACAATGTACATTTCCAACTGCCCAGGAGGGTCATTAGAGCTTATGAAAATCAAACTCTCTTTTTTCTGCTTCATACATCATGGACAACAATATTGTCTCCAGGATCATTATATATTGCCTGGCTTCATAAATGTACGTTAGACTTTCTTGAGCTACAGTGAACCTGGAGCATGAAATGCATTCAAAAATAGAAACAACAGGGGGAAAGAAAAAAGAAAATGTTATTAACTAAATAACCGTTACATAGAAATTATAAAAGGAAAGATAACTTCACTGAGCACAGTACTCGGAGGACCTTGGTTCAATTCTGTCTTCAGTCATAGATTTTCAGTATAACCTCAGGAAAGTAATTTCTACCCTATGCACAATGAGGGCCATTTGTCCTTTAAAGAAATGGTTGTGACAGCACTCCCTTCTGAGCTCCTGTCAAGGTGTGAAGCCTAATTCAGAAGTTTTTGTTATTCCTTTGAGATACACTCAGAGAATAGACAAGAGTATAACTTTACCTTTTTTCCCATTTGAAGTAATGGGGTTAATATTCCCCTACCCTCACTGGAGATCTTATGGATGAAATTCATTAGTGTGTAAGAGGCATTCAGATATCATGATGACAAGGTCCATTTAGTGAGTAAATACCTGGATGGAGTAGGAGGAATTAAGGTACAGTTATCAATTTATATGAAAAATAGTTTAGTATGAAAAAAATGGAAGTCTGATAAGTTTATCATATGATCAATTATTATTCTGCACTCCAGGAAGCTGGAAAGTTATTTCAAAGATAACTTTTACACCTGTTTAGTTGGCTTTCTTGTGAGGTGTTGCAATATATTTGTTCTGCCCTGCAGTAGAAGCACCTTGTTTTTTCTTAGTCGTTGTAGATCTTCAGTCTTCACTTGTCTCCTTCAGGTTCAGCAACACTGTCATCCAGCAGGAATGATGCTTCTTTACTTTGAACAGGGTCCCAATATACCAGCTTCCAAAGTTATCAAGGAAAATTTGAAATTTACAGCAAAAGTGCAAAAACATGCAACACTTTCATTAAAAATTTAATGTTAGAACCTTTTAACTTTTCGAGATTTTTACCTGTATCTGGAAAATATGGTCAAAAAAGCAAAAGCATTACAGAAGTAATCTGCTATAACCAAATGAAGAGTTTCTCTTCTGTAGTAGTAGTGCATGTTTGCTCTTGTAAATACAAGCAAATGCTTACCAATAATGAACTCTGTGTTGCCTGCAATGTTCTAGCCCAAAGCAGACATGAGGCTTAAAACTATTTTTAAATCACATGAAGGAATTAATAAATATAATCCTTCTGGTACTTCAAACTTGCAATGAAGCAATTCCTTTCAGCCAAGCCGTCAGTAAAATATACTGCAGCACATTTTTATTACTGGTGAATGCAGTGCATTTTCCCTGTCTCTCTAGGTATTCTATCTCTGCTGAAGGTTAGATCTACCCTATCAGAGTGGGTTTATCCAAAGGAGGGGGAGGCTAAGGGACCAAAGTCTCTCCATCCTGCTCAAACTGACGACTGCCTAGGTCTTCCATGGCATGTAAGAAGGGAGAAATTCTTCAGCCTTACAATTTCAATATGATCTAGTATGCTTCAGAATTAAATGCTAAAGCTCCATCATTATCCTAAGACATGGAGTTTGTTCTCAATTAGCAGAAAACAAAGCATAGAAACACCATGAACATAGAATCACAGAATTATGCAGAGCCTGTTCTAGAGCCCAACCACGCTCTGGGAGAAGAACCCTTTTCTAACATCCAACCTAAACCTCCCCTGACACAACCTCAGACCATTCCCTTGGGTCTTGCCACTGATCATCAGAGAGCAGAGATCAGTGCCTGCCCCTCCTCTTCCTCTCATGAGGAAGCTGTAGACTGCAAAGAGGTGTCCCTCAGCCTTATCTTCTCCAGGCTGAACAGACCAAGTGACCTCAGCCACTCCTCACATTGTCTCCCCTCAAGGCCCTTCACTCTCTTTGTTGCCCTCCTTTGGTTATTCTCCAGTAGTTTAATGTCTTTCTTATATTTCAGTGACCAAAATTGCACACATTACTCAAGGCAAACCATAAACATATTTATGTTTAGCTTATTTTCTTTTTAATATAGTTTTTCTCCTCCAGAAAGCGCTGAGGAGTTATTTTAGTCCAGTAATTCTTAGACAGTGACACAGCTCCATCAGTATCATGTCCAAACTTTATTTCACCTCTATGCTCATATATTTCTTGTCCAATGAAATGAAGATTAATTGCCAGAATAGGCACAGATTTTGCAGGTTGGAACAGCAGAGGAGTCACAATTCTCTCTCTTATGTCTCCTCCAACACAACGCAGCACAGAAAGCAAAGCCAAAAAACAAACCAGACTGAGACCGGAAGGTTCTGTAAAAAACATTTACAGATTCATCATTGAAATAAAGATTTGATAAATAATCAATCAACAGCTCAAATTCATCAGAAATAAAAGGCCAAATTGGGGTCAAGATACAGATCTACACATGAGGCTTCCACATGGTAAATAGTCAATGTTTGCAGATGCAACAAGAGCAAATGTTGGAATAAATATCAACAGGGAGGGCTGGTCAGTTATCATCAGTCTCTGGGACAGACTGAAACAATAAAGAATGACAGATATGGGAGATGAATTTTCACTTTGCATTGATTCCTGAGAAGCTGATTGTCCTCAGGCCACTTCTGAAGTCTGTCAGGAGTCCTGGGTCAGTGTTCTCTGCCATGCAGACCAGCCTGTCTCTGCTCACCAGCCTGCTGTTCTGTATCTGTTTTTTGAGAGGGTGAACCTCAAGAAGCTCAACTGTAATATTGTGTCATCAACCTAATTTTTCTATGTCATATACTTGCTTCTGATATTTTCCCGCTTTTGTTATTTGCTTTCTGAAGCTTTTCTATTGATGGAGTTCAATAAATGGTGTTTGCCATCAGAGCAATTTGGTTCTAGTTCTAATTAAAGCAACAAGCTGCTTCCTTAAAACATGTTATGGGTGTTTCATTATTTTAAATTGTTATCTTCCATAATAATTACAGAAACAGTTGATCTTTTCTGAGAAGCCAGCAGCTGCAAATTCTCCCCTTTTCAAATGTCTCATTTTAATAGGTGAAATATCAGGTAAAAATCAAATCAAGTTGTATTATAATTCTCCAGAAGAAGATACGTAAGGTACAACACATTGCCTCCAGATTCCATAGGGTTACATTATTCAGAGGTACTGAACCACATCCCTTGGTATAGATCATAACAAGCCTTATGCTACACAACTCCATTGTGAACACAAAACCCCTAAATAAATCAGACAGCAATGGCAATATTATTAATAGGACTATCAGAATCAAAGGAAGCACAGTGATGCATCTGAGAAGAGCCTATATTATCATTCTGCATGATTTGTTTATGATATTGTTGGAGAGACTGCTTCTCCCTCCTCCTTTCCCTAGTTCCTCCAGATTAAGAATGGGAATGAAAAGGGCAGCAGAACTCCAGTAACAGCCTGTACACTGTAATCCTACAATCATAAGAAGTGGTGGTCTGGTAATCTCTGCAAGTCATTTCACTAAACTATCTCACTCTTCATCTTCATTCTGACACAATTCAACATTTGAACTCCTTTCAGTTTTCTGCTGTCATGTATTTCTAGCCCCTGTTCACAGTGATCCCTGAATAGAACACAGCACAGCACACAGCAGTTACTAAGCCTGCTAACATTCATAGCATCATACTTTTGGCCATATTTTCTCAAAGTCCTCTGCCTGTTTTAAGTAGTGATGGAAAATTACTCATATTTATAAAATGCACAGAAGTGAGTGTTTCCAATAGGGGTTAAGACTCTTTCTCCCCACTAGAACAGTTGTTAAGAATCAAAGAAGAAAAATTTGTGTTGGTGGTGACAAATATTCTATCAGCAACGGGAAGTTCTTTAATGTTTCTATAGCATTTAAAATTAGTTTGAAGAAAACATTAGGATTTTATTTATTTATTTATTTATTTATTTGGAAATAGTTCTCCAAGGATGGGAGACAAGTTTTATGACTTTGTGGATCTCTTCTGACCTAAATCACTGACATTGTGTCAAATCCTTTCCACTATAAGGTAGAGGCAGATTTATCTCATTTACTCATGGAGTTAACTTTTTTTAAACATGGAGTTACCTCTTTGCAGTGATGAGAACTTAGCCCAGTATAATTTGGAAGACAGAGACTCAAATAAAATATCAACTGCAGATTAAAAAGTTGGTTTTTTTTTTAAGTGGTACAAATAAAAGCTAGGGAATATTGAGATACTTTTTAATAGGAGCTTTCAAAATCCCTTAATTGATCACATCTATCAAATAAGAAAGAAAGAAAGAAAGAAAGAAAGAAAGAAAGAAAGAAAGAAAGAAAGAAAGAAAGAAAGACTGAACTACAAATCCCCAAACCCAGCCAATCAATTCAACACTCTCTCCCAGGAACCAATGTACCAAGAGCAGTATAAATCAGGAGTTCATAATAAAAGATAATGCTTCCCCCCCCCCCAAAAAAAAAAAAAATAGCACTCCCAAACATGTTTCAACCAATAAAGTAAGATTTTGCAATTATGAAACATTTAAAGTAATGCTCAGATCAACCAGATAGTTACAACTGTGGTTTGCTGCACTCCTTTTTCATTTTCCCTTTCTTACATGTCCCTCCCATTTTGCATCAGAACAATTAATATCTTTCCTTCCCTAACAGCTCTCTAGATAATTCACAGAAGCATTTGTCTGTGTGGCCTAGAATTAAACAGAAACTATTAAACAGTCAATTCCTATCTCTTCTGCAGAATTAATGTCATGTTAACTCCTACCATGCCTTGTTGGTCTGTGGTATCCAAATGAGGTATCTTAAAGAATTTGTAAGGTATTTCTCTCACACCTCAGCACAGCCTCATGATTAATCCAGGATGCAGTAAGCCTGTTTTAGTTACAATATGGGAACTCTTCTTTAATCACTAATTTTAGCCTTAGTAATCTAAGTAGAAACCATACGGAAAATACAAGACTCTTCATATCACAGCAACTGAGTTGAAGTTTTGTTATTTTTGATGCAAGCACCACATTTTATGATTTGCTTTTAAAAACATGCATGAAAGAGGCCTGAGGAAAAGTTGGCCGTGGGAAGGAGGAGGAGAGGATCAAACTGTGTGACTGAGACTTATGAGCACACTTTGGAGTAATTTCATACTCCATCCTGTCAATTTTACCAGAACAATGTCCTCTTATTCTTGGAGGCCTAAGCACATGAGCACTCACTCACCTCTCTAAGTAACGATGTTCAGGGTCCCATTATATTCCATTATGATGATTAATAGCCTCCAACGCATTTGTACAAAAGCAGTCCAATGCATTGGGAACACTTTGATCATCAGCAGCACACGGCTCATCTCCTGTGGTCACATTAATGACATGACTCCAGCTACCATGCAAAATTGCAGTGCTGGATCAGTGCAGATGTCATCAGATCCCTGTTCATCTCAGGGACTTCATTTTCATCCTAAAATACAGAGGTGACATCAGAAATTAGCCTTTTGACATTGTTTTATCAGACAGAATCAACCTGGTAAGGGGTCTGATGTGTTGCCCTCCTGATGTGGCCAGCAAGCTGTGACCACACAGATGTATACTGCAATTGCAGCCATACTCAGAAACAAGATGTTTCTTGTTTCAAGCACCTCAGCAGGGCAAATAGGGGACAATGTTTCATTCTATTCTGGTCTGACCAGATTTTAAAGGACCAGGAGAAGCCAGGAGCTATGTGTCACAGTGCTTGTACAGTATCTATGCTCTAACCCTAATATGGCCTCTCTTTTCCATCCCAATGCGTTAGGCTTTATCCAACTCCCTTTTGTAAAAATGTGTGAATTTCTGCTCTCTCTCAGGCAATCGAATTAATAAATCTGCTATGTGCAGAAGACCATGATTTCCTCTCCATGGGCTACATTCTGATTCCAGAGCTTCCTCTGGAAAAGGCTAAAGCATTTTCTGCTTCTCTTCCCAAGACACAGCCAACACCTCAGTGGCCCATGGTGACCATGCAGCATGGTGTAGGGCAGGCAGGAGTGAAGAGTGGAAGAAGAAAGATTCCTTCTAACTCAGTCACTTCTAACTGATGCTGTGTGTGTGATAAAAGGTCATCAGGGCATTTATCACCCCATTGCTTTATCAGAAGAAAATCTGAGCTCCTTGTGCACAAGTGCAGGATGTAAAAGCCCAAATAATCTGATGATCTGGAGGACACCAACCTCCATCTGACAACTACCTTGGAGAAATATACAGCTCTCACATTGTAGAATCACAGAATCAATTAGGCTGGAAAAGACTTCTGAGATCACTGAGTCCAACCCTTGACCAAACACCGTCAAGTAAAGAAAAGCGTGGCACTATGTATAATGTTTGCAGTTTTCTTAAACACTTCCAGGAGTAGTGACTTCAACACCTTTCTGGGCAGTCAATTCCAATGTTTAATCACCCTTCTGTGAAGAAATTCTTCCTAATGTCCAACCTGGACCTCTCCTGGGGAAGCTTGAGGCCATTTCCTCTCATCATGTTGGTTGTTGCCTGGGAGAAGAGATCAACCTCCAGCTGGGTACAATCTCCTTTCAGTCAGCTGTAGAGAATGATAAGGTCACCTCTGAGACTTCTCTCCTGGATAAACACCTCCAGCTCCCTCAGCTGCTCCTCTTCTGTATTACCCTCTAGACCATTCACAGCTTTGTTGCCCTTCTCTGGACTCCCTCCAGCACCTCCATGCCCTTCCTCAACTGAGGGGCCCAGAACTGGGCCTAATTTGTTATCAAAGTCTTACCTGTGACAGAATAAAAAACTGTCATTGTTATTCCACAGACAGTGAATCAAGACAGGAAAATAAAGAAACTTGATAGAGACCAAAGAGGACATTGCTGTCAGAGCCCATATGATAAGGATTCTCTTTTTTGGTGCATAGTTTATTCCAAGCTTTTGTGCACTCATTATGTACTCCCTGAAATCACTGAGCTGCAGGCAGCCAGATTGCAGGAAAGCAACCATGCATTCAAGCCTATGGAGACAAGTTAGTGCCTCTCAAAAGCCATACTTTGCTGCAGAGAGTAGAGAGAGCCAATAGCAGGAATGGTGTCTTTTACTCTGGTAATAAATGAGCAGAACAAGCCATGTAGAAGTTATCTGTTAGCACTGACAATTTTTAGAGACCATGTAACAGTCTGTAATATATATAAAATTATTGATATCATATGTGTTTATATTTAGGTTAAACAACTATATTGTTTTTATAAGAGAAAACTGTTTCTGGAAACAATAGGCCAAATTGCTTTTCCTTGCTAAGAACAATGATGCAATGCTGCCAGTACCAACAGTTATTATTACAGAATCAGCTAACTGAAAACACAAGGTCTTTAACAACTTGTATCTTACAAAGCACTCCAAGGCATGCGGATGCTGTTTTGCTTTGTTTGCTAGTCAAGATGGGTAAAAGCAGTTTGTATTTTGCATCTGCTCATTATTGCAGTTTTCTCTCTGTATGTTTCCTCCTGTTTTCACTTCTCTTTCATGAGAGCAAGTACACAAAGGCCTAGTTCTTGTGAATTTTTCACTATCAGAACTAATTGATGAAATCGGAGTCAGATGAACAGAGGAAGGCAAATCCTTCTGGGATGTACAAGGGGTCCAAAGAAAAAGAGAAAGGAACTGAGATGGAAAATACACCCCTGTTAACAAAAATAAGCAAGACTTCCCAAAAATTTGGAGATTACTCAATTATGGTCACTGCAGCAATCATATTCTAAACAGTGTATTGGGCTATCCCATTAAAAAAATAGTAAATATGCAACTGTAGCATAGACTGCATATTTGAGATTTTTTTATAGCTAACATGATGATCAAAATCAATTCATATATGCTGAAAGTGGGACTACAAAATAGAGCTAGACAAAGGAGCCTTGCCATTTTCTACTTAGATACAGTTGGAAAACAAAGTCTTCAACTTTTCACCATAGCTGACAGGTTAGAAATTCACCAGATGTGGACAAGATACAGCATACTGAGAGCATAAATTGATTTTATATTTAGGTTTAAAATGGATCTCATTGTCACAGAAATGTTAACCCCTCAACAGAAAAATCCATTGGATTTTGCAAATGCAAATGTTAAGCTCCCATGCTTGGCACAATAATGAAATATACAGCATTCCTTGTTGTCCTTACCTTTGAACTGCAGGTAACTATACAGCAGTGTTACAGGACAAAGATACACTTGTGAAATATTCACAAGCTGATGTCTTTGCAGCCCCGTGGGACCTGTGAAGAGCTCTTTTTTCCCCCACATCTCTCTCTCAGACTTTAAATAATGAGGAGCAGAAAAGGTATGAGACAACATGTCTGTGTGTCTCCTTTGAAATCTTTTCTTGCATTACCTTGTTATCTGTGCTCAAGAGCAGCAGGTATTCCAGCAGTTCAGAGTGTATCCACAGCAAAAACACCCAGCAAAATAGAATGCCAGTAGATACAGCTTTCAGTTCCAGGTCCAGTCAGCAAAACACAAAACAGATACATGGAGGGAGTGGTGGCACAGCTGAGTGGGGGGATGTGTGTGTGAAAGGGTGGGAAGGCAGCATTTTGACAAACCAGTTAGTTAAGAAAATAGATATTTATTATCCATCCTGAAAAAAACAACTCTCCTAATCTGAGCCCACAAAATGTCTTTGTACAGAAAGTTATCCAACTGCATGGATCAAATCCTGACCACCCCAGAAAGGTAAGAGGGCTGGTCACAAGGATTTGGATAATACTTTACAAGTTTAGCCCTTGCTGATAACTGCTCAGAAACACTGATGCAGGTAGGGATTTGGAGGTTTTACTATAGTTCTGTATTGTGCATCAGGAGAGACCACTTTGAACCTGGTATGAGGTATGAGCTGAGTATGAGGGATTACACTTGTTTCCACACATCTGAGTCAGTCTTGAATATGTACAAGACTACAGTCAAGCAATTTTTATCAAGTGAATCCACCCTGGCATCCATGAATGCAAGTATAGTTATTTTCCAGAAGAGGCATTTCTTTCTTAATTTCCAGTTCTCTAAGACTTCTAACTAATTTTTGGTCCCCTCTGCATTTCAAAGATGCTTATATAACAGGTACTTTCCCACACTGGCCTCAAAAGCCCTTATTCTCTTTCTTTCATTATTTCAACAGACTAGTAGTCGTTGCAACACAGGTGACGGTAAATCAAATCAAGTTGAAGTGTTGGCCTGACTCATTTTCAGACGATATATGATTTGTTTGCATTACATTATCTTGGAAACCCATAAGCAATGTGCACTAACTACATGCCCGCACATGGCAAGAAGATAAATGCTCTTAGTCATTAATATAAAGTCTAAATAAAATTACAATCAGGTTTGGATATTAGGATAGCTTTGCAACACCCTTGGGGCATTGCTCTTATCATTAGCATTATTTGCATTAGAGTAGTGTCCAGAGATCCTGCCTGTGATCAGTTTCAAATTGTGCTAGGCTCTGGAAAACGTGGGAAGAGACAAAAGTTTTGAATGCTAAATAGATAATTACAGGCAAAGAGTGGGAGAAATAAAGGATTGTTATCATCACTACGTAGAGCTCTGAGGTGTGGAGATTAAATTTTTGTTATAGTCTAAGCACAGGCGCAGGGCAATGTTGGAGTCCAAGTTCACCTTGCATCCAAAGAGTTTGCACACAAGCCCATGTTTAGGTTCCCACTGGCTTTGTGGGAGTGCTGATAACAGCTGAAAGATAGCTTGAGCTTGCCTTTCCCCAGCTACATTCCTACCTGCAGCACGGGCAGCTGGGAACAAGGTTGGCTTGGCTTTCTTGGCCTCAGACAACCTCCACATATGCTGCCCTGTGACACCTTCCCAGTGCTGATCCAGCAGGTTTCCCCGAGTCCTTCCCATACGGATTATAGTCCTGAAGTGTAGGATGGATGGGCAGGTGAGCACAGGAATAGCATGCTCAAACACCTGAATGACTGCTCAGACAACACATGGGCATTTTTGGGTTTGTTTGTTTGCTTGGGTGTTTCTTTGGGGGGAGGGAGGTTGTTTGTGGGTTTTATGTGGGTTTAGTTTTTATCTCATCTCTGGGAAGACTCTATGTCTTCCTTAAGGTCACCAGGTAGTCAGAGTGCAGGTAAAAAACAAATACCTGACTCCAGCATCCAGAATTCATTATTCATCTCTAAAGATCTACTGGAAATATAGAAGTAACCTCGTAAAAAAATAAGATAAATGATCTTTCAACCAGTAGTGGAAGGACTCTCTTGACCTCTTAGGAAGTTTCTTTTCAAATAACATTTCAAGGTGTCCTCCATACATGCTTACAAAAATTTTACAGTGATTACACAAACACCCATCACAATGCTGGGCTGATGAAAGAGGGGGTGGATGTTTATGTGCTGCTGTTTCACCCCATGTTGGCAGGGATAAGAAAATTACAAAGTGATAAGAAGAGATGCAAGTGGGAGGAGCAGACATGAGTGCTTGATTATGTACTTAATTAAGCAATGCTGGCCACATCAAATTGTAATGCAGAGTGTGTCTATCTACAGCATGGTTTTGGTACCAGGCAATACACTGGCTACCTGTCTCTGAATGGACAGTCAGGGAGATATTTTCAAACGCAGAAATGTTGACTATCCAGGAGAGCTGGATGGTTGCCTATTTTTGCCTTTGAAGACTGTATATGATCAGTTAAGATCACAATCTCACCAAGTGATCCAGTCACTCGCAGAAGTAATTGTGCTTAGATAAACGAGACAGCAGACAGGAGTAAGGCTGGTAGACCTAGACATAAAATAAAACTCCTGGCACCCCAGAACAGCAAGTTATTTCATCCTGTTTAAGTGCTTTAACAAGAATGTAAATATTTTTTCTTAAACATGGTAGGAAATTTAGTTATTATTTTTCAAAACTAATATTATTGGTTTTCTGTAACTTCTACTGTTCTGTAATTCTAAGGGCTCATGTCTAATCCCATCTGTAACATGTTTTTTAGATGTAATATTTTATCTCTCAGATTCAGTGTCTGACACTATCATTTTGTTCTTATTTCAACAAAAGTGTTTTTCTCCTCCTCACTTTGTCAGAATCTAATGGTTTTCTTTATCACAGTAGAAAGTTAGAAAGATTCCTCCCTAAAAGACAAAAATGGACCATATGTGACTTCATTTTAATTCAATTTGTATCATAGAATCCAGACCAAACAAAGTAACTTTATAATGCTAGAAACTGCCAGAATTAAGATGGGGTTTTTTTGCTTGTTTTTAATATATGAGCATGAAGTCTCAGTAAATCTGTAGCTCATTGGCTTCGTTACCTGTAGCCTTGTGAATACAGAAGGAAGCAGTATCAAATGCTCCTGTGATTTCTAGTTTTCTTTGGGAATTCACTATCTGTGTGCCTTAAGTAGAAATACATAGGAACCATTCCAACTTTCAGCTGACAAAACCGCAGTATTAGTTGGTTTGTAAGAACTCTACAGATAAAAATTCCACATGGATTTTCCTGGGTTTTGCAAATTTATTAAAAAATAGTATAGTCTATAAAAAATTAGACCATGAAAATTAAAAGAGCTAGGAAATTAATTTATTTGGTCAGTGAAATTACCTAGGAAATACAGGTATTTTTGTATAATTTTAACTATTGTATAATATTAAGACATTGAAGGCACCTTGGTATCCAGACTCAGAAAAGGTTCCCACTAGAAATGTGTTCCTTGCATATCACCCTCTAGAACAAAGGACTTCTTTATTATATCCATGTAGCTTTTTGCTGAATGGTCAGTCAAGAACCATTGTTAAATAGAGAGGTTGGAAAACCCTAATTGTCTTTCATATTCATTTTCCACACCTTGCCACCATCTGCATAGGTCACCAGTGAAGCTGCAATCACCCACAGGTTACAACTTATAGGTCAGGGATGGGAATTCACTTTGAATTGAGCCTACATACATTACTGAGGTGACAGGTATAGCACACAATGATGAACCTTCTGTCAGTCACAGAGAGGTCACACTGGTATCAGTTGCCAACATGTCTTTCTCTCATCTTTAAAAAAAAAAAAAGGAAATTAAAATAGTCTGTGTTTTTTTTTCTTCTGGAAACAGAGTTGATACTGTTCACTAGTGTCAAGTGGCTGAAGATTTAGGGCCCCAGAGCTCAGGAGGTCTCTTTTAACTGTGCTGTCTGTACACTGCAACAACATAAATTGTTGCCTGAACTGAGTCCCTCATAAGCTGTTCCAGGAGCAACGATGACAGTCACATTAACGTGAGCTGTAGTGGAAACAAGCATCTCCAGCCCAGTGGCAGGAAAGCCAAAATAAGAGCATGGCATTCTCCTGTTTCATACCTACCTTTTTTCCATCATAAAACCTCTAAAATAGGTCTAGTTAAAAATTATTGCATTAAAAGGCTCAAAGATTTTTAGTTTTGTTAAAAGGTGTCTGAGTCTCATTTCAAGAAAGAGTAAGTTGTAATATGAATAAAAAGAAATATCGGAGCTTGCTGAAGGTTCACCTACAATTCTGTAACTTTAACATTATCATGAACAGATCAGAATACCAGATCTAAGATCAGTACTCATAGCTCATATGCCGTCTTTGTCTACTGTTAAAGAAATGCCAGAGCTCATCAAATAACAGCAGAATATTAACATTGCAGAGGTTAAAGAATCATGCTCTCTGTAGTTATCTCAGAGTGTTTGGGCTAGTTGCTGTAAAATCTTGTTTCAAGGTCCTTAGAGGTTAATAAGATCAGTGCTCTCCAGTCTTTCTGTGAGACCTCAGAAGAATCTTCCTATATTCTTCCATTTTCCCAACCTACTGAGGTACTTGAATGTTCTATGCATTTGCTCAACACAGACAAGGACTGGTTTTTCTAAACAAGGTAGTTTGGATGACATTTTTTTGGTGTCAAAATGCAGTTCTTCCAGTAAAAAAAAAAAACAACCAAGCGCCTTCAGAACAAAGCAAAAAATCAACCCTAGCATAAAGCAGTGTTAATACACATGAAATAAATTGATTTTGCCAAGGCTAAATTTTTCAAGTGGAGCCTATACTTGAGAACATTCGAGTGCTCTCTTGAGTTATCTCATTTTATCAGTGTTTGCAGGACAGTACCTTGAATTTGTTTCTATCATACGAAGTTGATATATAAAGAGACAGGATTTAATTAAAACAACTCTGAGAAATCTTTAAAAAATCCTATATTTTTTATCAGAAAAAAATCTTCTTATGAAAGAAGAATCAAAGAGCATAAGGAACCTTTAGGAGAGATTCTGATATGAAATGCAGCTGTAGTCTGTAATAAATGTGATTGCAGTCTATAATAAATAAATGCGTCTTTTATTTTTTATGTGAAACTTTTAGAGGCAGAAGGATTTGCTCATTAAAAATATTTTTCTTTTACTTTGCATATTGGATTTTAGAAATCCATTCATACCATGGATTTGATGAAGACAAGCCATAAGTTTATGCAAAGTCTATAGCTGCAGAAGACCCTGACCTTACAGAGGATCAACTCTTCTGGAGTGTTATTACCAAATTAATACAGTTACTTAAATAATGTAGTGCATATGAACGCAAACTATGGAGATCTGCCTGAGGTTGTTAGCCTTCTCTGTATGTCCTCACCTCTCTTTCAGTGTATGTGCAGCTGTCTTACTTGTACCAGTATTTCAACATAACTGGGATTGAATCCAGAGTTTCTGTATATAAAAGTCAGAGGCTCAGGTTCTTCCCACTTAACTTGAGGTACTAAACTGAGATGTATCGATATTAATTATGAAAACACTGTATGAAAACTGGGCTATCCATGCCTTTGTACAGAGAGATTTTTTAAAAAATTATAATTATTTTTTTAAAGGGTGGCATTATAGAAATTTTAAGTGAATTAAAATTTTTGGGGGCTGGTGGCACTGGTTTTGAATACCGTCATAGTTTTACTTCTGCAAGTTTTCTTTGCCCTCTAACTATTTATCAGGAGCATCAGTATGCAGAGACAAGGAATCATTTCTGATGCTCATTCAGGGACACCAATACAAGTCCCTTTTATCCTTTCCTGCATCAAATACCATGTTGCCTTAAAAATTATCTTTTAGCTTCATGTAGTGGGCAGCCCTGATAGCCAAGTTACTTTGGGTTTTCACTGCCAGGAATGAGTGGTTGAGGGAATGAAACATTTACCCCAGTAGGCTATAGAAATTAACAGTAATTAGGCTGTCCACATCCCCATTTCAGTGGTCCTTCCCCGTGTCTTAGAGTTTTCCTTCCCTATGGGAAGGTGACTGCAGCACCCTTGTCATACACAAGGGTGATAGACAAGGGTGCACACAAGGGCACAACTGTCAATACCAGTTACAGTGATGTACGTCAGGAACAAGACCATTAAAGTCAAAGGGGTATAGAGGTATAGCACTGGGGAGAACAAGCCTGTAGTTAGAGCTCGTAGGTAGGACTGCAGGAATTGCAGGAATGTTTTCACACAGCCAATTCATCTGTCACGTGACAATAAAAATTGCATTTAGAAAAATATTATCTCTCCTTTTTTAATTGTTGAGAAAATGTAACTCAAGAAGCAAAGCTTTAAGCTTTTATTTTAAGCTCAGTGGCCAGTCCTATATTGCAGATTTTGCCATGATTACATGTGAATAAAGTCCATCACATCATTTAAATTTAGCTTTATTCAACTGACTGTCTTCCCCCATCTCAGCATCCATTAAATTATTGTTCTTTTCCTCCTCCTCCTCTGTTCCCCTAAAGATGCTATTCATTAAAATGTAGAGAATAAAATCTCTATATGTGCATTTTTGCTTATTAGCTGTGCTGGCTGCCTCATCATTTGCCAAAATCATATTTCTTGAACAAGAAGGGCAGAAACAATGTGAAATCAATCTTTTTTGCTTGGCCAGATAAACATAAGACACAATGAGAGAAAGAAAGGCACAGAGAGACAGATAGGGAGAAAGAAAATACAGCAAGAAAACAGCAACACCATCCCAGTGGTGATGGATAACTGAAGTGAACGTGTCAGGATGGTATTATGTAAATTACCAAAGCAGCTGAGCAGTGCACTGATGATTACAGAGGATGTGAACAATGTTGTGGTCCCCAGGTGCCACCATGCCTTGTTATTTTTTCTTCCCTCCAACTACCCTTGGGGTAGATTCTTCCTGACCTGAGTCCTTGAAAAAAAATCATCCAAGAAATACGTTCTTAAAAAAAAAGGTTAGAGGACATCTATGACATTTCACTAAAGCAATAACTGCACCCTGTATGTTGCCAGTTTAACATTCTAAAAAATGCTTTTTCCTTTCTCCTCTGAAAGATTTGACTTATCAAACACCTTAATTACAGGATAGACTCAAGGTCAAAATAATTTTAAACCAAAAAGGGAAACTGAAGGGTGAGGGACATGCATTCAACATGCATTAAACTGTATTTTAAAGTTACTCTATATTACTAGGAAAAACTTTGTTCCATTTCATTAAACATCCTGTGTATCTGTGTTTAAATCTGCACGTTATTATTTGTGTCTGTGGTTTCTAGTGACTCTGCATTTTGTTTCTCCTTTTGGATAGTGTTGACTTAAAGAACTTTTGAGCAACATTGCAAAGTGATAATTTGCAAATTAGCCCTCATTTGAAATTATTCTTCTTTAAACTGAATATGGACCCAAAACCCAAAGTCCCATAGTCCACTGATAAGCTCATAAATTATTGAGACAAACATGCAGACCCTCTGCAGACTTCTCAGGATTGTACCTTAGGAAACAACAACCTCCATTGGTTTAAGTCTTGCAAAACCCCTTGTCAATATGTCAAGAATTTCATCCAAGTGTGTTAGAAATGAAATAAAGCTTTAGAAAAATACAGAAAATTATTTAGAAATATTCTTATGGTCCTTAAATTATTTTAACCTAATTAATTTTCAGTCTCTTTTCACAAATAGATGAAATTATATTTTCTTATTAACACCATGCATTTCTTCTTGATTGAGGTTGATCTATATTGATTACACGAAGTTCCAATTACAATAATCAAAGTTTTATGGAAGTCAGGAAATACTAAGCTAGCTCCTCCTGCAGAAAGAGGGCTCCCAAATGCAGAAGAATCCTGTTGCAGCAGCCTGGGATTCTTTGATTTGCGATCAATTTAGATGACAAAAATTGTTTCATCTCTCCTTGAAATTTGGCAGAGCCGTGCAGCCTGGTTAGATCTTTAGTTCTGTACAGCATCTGTTGTATCAGGTCCAGTCTTATGTCTGAGTTCACTGGACTCTGCAATACTAACAATAAATAAAGAAGATTCATTAGCCATAATACCTTCAATAAGACTTTCTTGGAGTAAGTAATGCAATGTCTGCACAATAGCACACTTTCCAGCTGTGCTCTGGGCAGCCTCATGGGACTAACAGGATAACTTGGTAACTGACACTTGTACAGGTTTAAATTTGAAATTGCATTTAATTTGTATATCATTATGTAATCGAAAACTTGAACCTTTAAGGCAAATATAGCAGTAAATGGGCATCCTGCTAAAAATATTTGCAATACAATAATTAATTTAATGGCATTCATGTCTCTGGAGACTACTACAAGGCCTTTTTGTGGCAGACTGCATTTGCTCTCTTTACATGTGTACAGGAGGACACTCAGTGGGTGAGGGTACATGTGAGCTGATAGATGGGCAGAAACATTCTCTTCTGGAGAGAAAATTCCCTTTCATGAGACAGGGACAGCATGAGCAAATGTAGAGTCTCTATTGGGTTCAATGGCTCTTGAAGTGCTTTCCAAGGTAGAATTTATCAGTAAGCTCAGTATGACTTCTTAAAATGAACAAACTTAGGAGAAAAACAAGATGGACCACATAGAAAAACTTTGTGATAGCAAACTTACCTCTGGCAAGTTTAATAGTTTAATATACACTGGTTTGCTACCCCATGACATCTTAAGAATGCCAAATATAGGAATACATTTCTAATGGAAAAATTACTTGGGAAACTTCTATTTGGATTTGGATAGATTCTGAATCTGATGTCTGGTTAGGCTCCTTTTACATTCCTGCACTCAATGATGAATAGTAAAATAAGCTATGATGAAACAATTGCTTCTTTATTGGTTCTCTACTATATTTAATTCCAGATTTTTTGTATGAATTTAAAAATAGCTCCTATAGAAAGGATATAGAAAGTCTCCTTCATGTGACTTTGTCATTGCTCCATTGTGTAAGATCTCCAAAAACCCTTAAGAGCACAAGTCTTGCTAATTGTTAATTGGGACATTCAATGGGACTTGAGCACCCACTTCACTTAATTGCTTTTGAGCAGCCAACACAGCTCTGAGAAGTGGCAGACATTTGTGACCAGATTTACTCCTATATCCTGGGTCCAATTTGTCAAGAGCAAAAGCATCACTTACAAAATGCCATTGACCCTCAATTGTTCAGCTTTTCTGCAGGACCCAGACTACCTATTGCTGGAATTATTTTGTTCCACTTGGCTTTGTCTTTACAGAAGCAAATCGATACAGAATTTTTATAATGTTCTATTTCCTTTGTTTTAAAACACTTATTTGAATGTGATTTTTCACTCACAAAAAAAATGGTATTTCTGGCAGTGTAATAATAACTTGCATTCGTATTGTACCTTTCATCTCAAGTGATCCCAAAGCACTTTACTAACTTAACAAGCTGAAACACACTATATTAAATACTACACATAGGGATCACTTCACCCACCACTAAAACAACCACTTATGTGGTGAAATGAACCAACTGTTTAAAGGCTCAGTTCTGCGAGGTGTTGAGCTCTATTAGCCTGATACAATGCCCACTGAAGTCAATATAAAGACTCCTAAAGATTTCATTGGGCTCTGAATTAGAATTTATTACAATCTTCCAACAAAGCATTTAGGAACATGCTTAACTTAAGCACTTGAGCAGTTCCATTGACATTAATAGAGCCTGAGGTTGCTTAAAGTTGAGCTTGTGAATTTTTGAAGTAGGGCCAGGTGTCTGAATGCTGTGCAGTAGAGATTGCACTGAGTGCATTGATACAGCAGAGAAGCAGAAAACAAGATCTAAAGAACACCTCAGTGCATTAAATTCACTGCTGAAATTAGGTAGCACAATTTAAAATCCTTTACCAAACACATGATCAAGACAACATGAAAGAAGAATTGTTAGTCCACTCCTTGAAATATTTTTTAATTCACTACATGCTAGTAAGTTTATATTAATACCTCTGTTTTATCGTTAGTGCTTTGTTATTTAGAAATTGTCCTGCACTGTTAGCTGGATTAATAAGCATCTCCTACATTATTTTATTAATTAAAAATGGTAGAAAATAATAGGCCTATAAGCTGGAGCAAAGCCTCTAGAAAGAACTATAGCAAAGCAACTGGAGGAAAAAATTGCAGATGCTCTGCTTAGCATTAGGCAGCTCCAAGGATGCTACTTCTCACTCCCAAAGACAGTAAGGCTTTGTGATACTAGAAAAGATAGTAAGTCCAGGTCAGAGCTGGGACAGTAATAACCCTTCTTCATAACCTGACTGCACCCTTCCATGTTAACATACTGTGAACTGAGCACAAGTGACAAAACCAATCCATCACTGCACCGCCAACACAAAGAAGAATAGAGAGGTTAACAGAAATTGATGACATCCCTGCTCGAATTTTACACTGATTCGTCCAGCTTTACGATTGAAACAGACAAAGATTTATAGTCCAAGCTAGGACGCTGGCTCTCCTTGATTGCCTTGATTTTTTTTTTTATGCGCTTCTGCATATTTATTTCCAAGCTCATCACGGGCTTGTATCATTAGAATGCTGATTTGATTTTACATTCCAAGAGGAGTAGACATTATGCAGCCATTTGCATGATGTGAGAGAAATCACCATAACGGTTTGTGATATCGGCGACCAAAATGATCGGTAATGTTCACCTGCATAAGCAGGATTGTGCAATATTTTTTTTTGAAATTCAGATTTTTTCCCTTTGCTTCTCCCTCTGTGAAAAAAAAAAATAAAAAGAAGGAATTATTCCATATCCTGTGGATGAGAAATTGTGTTTTGTCATGCCTCCGAGGGTTACAGTGGTATTGAGCTTTTATGAATTCGTTTGATATCAGGGCTGAGCGTTACGAGTTCCAACACAAATTTTTTTCCCCATGACATTATTACTGAAAGCTTTTATCAGTTCATTGTGACAAAAAATTGATTATTATCCTTGACATTTGATGGATAGCTTTCATAAAAGTGCTTTTTTTCTTTAGGTTTTTTTTTTTTTCTGTGCGTGTGTGTAAGCCTGTAAAGTTTTCTTAGGAATGTTCTATTTTCTGGAGAGAAAAAAAAAACAGCCAACAAAAAAACAAACAACCACCACTTCATCTATGGCGTATTCTTGAATCACTGCTATCCGTGAAAAAGTTAGAAGTGAAGTGACAATTTTGCTTCCTTGCAGCTTTTTCTGCTTAAACACTAGGAAAATATATATTCACACATCTTAGAGATAAATTAGAATTACTAATACTGCTGTTCTATAGGAACTTGAAAAAGATTTTGAAGTAGTTGAGACAGAGGCATTGATAGACACTCTATAGTTAAGGTTAATTTGGGCCTTTGTCTTTGCCAGATTCTAATACCTCTTTGTACTTGTTATATTTTAAACAAATGTTCAGCAGGTGTCTGACAGAAGAACAAAGCTGCCTTTAAAGAGTTTAACTCTTGTTTATTGTGTTCTAGCAACGAGAAGCAATAGGACTTGACTCATTCTGAACAATGCCAGAAGCTGAAGCTAATGGTGATTCAATTACGTTCTCTCACAAATGGGAATATTCACCTCTGTGTGTGCATTAGTGTTGATGGGAGCTCTGTGCTTGCCTTGGGAGGAGAATATACTTTAAGAGAATGTGGCAGAACTGTTTTCTTCTGGAGGAAATGGCTGCTTTCCCTGGTTGCCATTCTCAATGATGGATTCGTAGGAGTCTTCCCAGGGACCCTTGCTGAAACTAAAGGTGGGCCGATAGTGAATTTTAGAGAAATTTGTGAAGACAGAAAGTCAGCCAGAGGCCAGACCAGCCATTTGCTAGAGAAAAGGGGCTTTAGAGAAGATAAGATTAGTTATAGGAACAGATTTTAACCTTTTGAAACAAATGCTGTTAAGTGTCAGATCAATTAAGAAAAAAAAAAAAAAGAGGAGCTTTCTGAACTGTATGCCAGTTTCAGACGTTTAGTGGTTCTTGAGATCAGGGAAGTCAGCATTAAAGAAAAAAAAAAAAAAGATTATTTAGCCTTACTGTTACTATTGCATAGAAGAAAAATTGTTATCTGATGATGGACTGGTGTAGGACAGTTGCCATGTGTGAAAGAAAAGAGGAGGTGACAACAAGAAGCCTTGGTCTGATGTATAACCCCCAATATGTGCCTTGTACTGAGAGAAGTGATGAAATGGCTGCCGTCTTCTTAATCCCTTTCCCCAGACTTTCCACTTCTCTCCACTCCCAACAAGTCTGTCCTGGGGGCAGGTTCTGGGCCAAGTTTATCAAATGGGGACAATATAAATGTCAGTGACACTGTAGGAAAGGAAGAATTCTCCAGTGTATACTTTGCATCTGTTCTTAGAAAGAAGGATGTTGTCTAACACAGCAGCAAAACAGGTTTTCTTACATTGGCAATAAGAGGAAAGGAGCAGCATAACATTTCAGAAAACAAAAAGTTTAACTATGATGAAATACTTCATGTTAAGTTCAAAGGAATAGGAGACTGATGAACTATTCTTGGAAGACTGAAAAAAAAACAAACCTGGAGCTCTGGAAAAAAATTATTCTTGTGCCACGGCTTAAGAAGGACAAATATTTCAGCAAACTGTCATCTCATTAAATTGATATAGAGCAACTAAGTCAAGGTAATGGGAGATGAAATCAATGAAGAATTAAAATAATGGCACACTGTCAATCAACATAGCTTAATGAAAAAAATTATCAAATAAACTTGCTCTTTTTGATTGAGTTTATGATTTAATTGGCAAAGATTTCTAAAAAGTATTTGGTTCCTCTAGGATTTAAAAAATACTGCAGGTAGAGAATTCATTAAAAGTTTTCTAACCTGATAGTTTTTGAAAAAGAATTCTAATGAAAAAATAATCTATTTCGTTTTTACTATTGGATTCCATCTTTCTGTCCTGATTCAAGTCATGACCTGAGCAGCACTGTGCAAAATGACACACAGTTAGTCTTGTTAAAATTCGCACACACAAAAGAACCTGTATGGTAAATAATGAGAAAGACAGTTCTGATGAGCAACCTAGATATTAAAATGATCTGGATTTGCTAGAATAAGATTTATTTTAACTTCTCAAACCACAATATTGCATATCTAGCAGTCAAAACTGCAAATCACAATTCCCTTCTGAAGAAGAAACTAATTTTGAAAAGGATCTTCATAAAGAGTTAGAAATTACCAGGATTCATATGATATGGAAAAGCATATGATCAGGAAGTAAAGAAAGCAAATATGAGTCCTCAGATGTCTGGCCAGAAAGAGTAAGTTGATGATTAACCAGTGTAATAATTTATTTAAGGATCTCATGGCTCTTCCAGTTTTTGGTGTTTTAAAAAATAAAAAGCTTTGAAAAAGTATGTTCTGTCTTTCCATGTCTTTTCCAGGTCTGTAGCAAGAGATAGGGTCATGTTGTTCCCTCCACTGCTGAGTTTAAATTATGTCTGAATTGTCAGCTTCACCAGAATAATATTAAAAATATGTAACTGCCTATGAGTTTCATAAACAAAAAGATTGTGTAAACCGAGATGCCTAAATTAGGCACTGAAAGCACACAAAAAGTACTATTAGAGCACCTAAATGCCAGTTTCAGGGCTAAAGACAAATGTAAGCAAGATCTTCTGAGTATTCTTGTATGTAATGTTGTCACTTTCCAGTTGTATTTCAAAGGACTTTAGTTGTTTATTGTTTCTCCTGGTACAACATTAGGATTTTATCTGCAGCTTTCAGAGGAGAGAAAAAAGCATCTAGTCTACTACTTTTTCAATGTTAAAATAATTTTCAGACTCTGAAAACTGAAAGGTACTGTTGTTGAGCATGAAATCTTGGCTCCATTTGCCAGTGCACTCACTACATGTGATTTTTTTTCATTGGCTGGATTGCCTTTACCTGGTGGGTTGGACCTGGCAAACAGCCACGCCTGCACCAGTGACTCCTTCCTTCCTTCCCTCTTCTTAGCAGGACTGGGGAGAAAACAGGATAAGAAACTTCATGTGTTGGGATTGAGACAATACAATTTCTTACCAGTTACTGTCACTGGCAAAACAGATTCAACTTGAGGACAATTAATTTTCTTTTTTTTTTTTTCCTAATTAAAGTAGATTTTGTGAGTGAGAAAGAAAAGATAAACATCAAAACACTACCTTTTCTCCCCCAGCTCTGCCCACAGAGGCAATGCCCTGCAGAACCCCTACTTCAAAGCCTCACCACAGACACCCCAAACAACACAATACAAAAAAATTAACCTAACAAGTGGTTTGAAATAATGAATGGGTGACATTTCAGTTGCATGGGGATACTGCTTTCATATTATCTGTTAATGCTGCAGGAAGTATTGTAGCTAATTTTCTGCAGAAGAACACCCTTTGAATCAAACTCGATGAGCATGATTCTCCCTCTATTTATATGGTAACTTTAAAAATTTAATTTTAAAAGGCTATTTTCAGTTTTGTAAAATCAAAATTTGCTAACTTAAATCCTCTTTTAATGCAACAAAAAATCACATTTTTATTTCATTTTTATCACAAGTGGAACTAATAAAACAAACCTTTGTTTTGGTTCTTGATAACACTTTATTTAAAATGCAAAATTGTTGCTGTATATATTCACGTAAATATCATAGAGGATAATATAAAGTTCTTGTCTGGATCTTCCTGTCAACAATCAATTAATTGCAATGAATCTACTAAGAAACTATTGTACTGTCCATATTAGAAATGTGTGGAGCCTGGAATATCTGCCATATTAAGGTTTTTCAGGAATTCTAAAATTTGTCTGCCAGCAGGAGTGATTTCACAGAAAAGAAAATGATGGTAGAGTAAAAGAGGGGAACTTTGGGTCATGCTTCAGAAAATTAGAAGGATTTGTTTTGATTTCAATGCCTGAGTCTTTGTTCTATTAGAGCACTTGTCATTCTGTTATGATTATAATTTGGCAAATTATTTCTAATTGAAAAGTCAGCTTCCATGAAGAAATGAAATTTCTAAAATAACCTAAAACCCAGGCATTTAAAAACTGTCAGAAGTTTTCTTCAGATTTGCAAGCGAAATCCTAGAAATACCAATTCCATTTCACAAAGCATTTCTGGTAGCAACATTTTCCAATGAACTGTAAATCAATCAACTTTTGTCTTAAAGCCTCCAGTCTTACTCTTAAAATTTCTCTATTTTTCCTTGTCAGTTGCCAGTTTGGTTCATTTTGCAGACAAATCACTAAGTTTAAGAAGTAGGTTTTAGATTTAGGCCTAATAGAACTGGACACAATATTTAAGTTTTTCCCAAATTCAAGTGGATTTTGAAATTAGAAGACAGTTAAACGAGGATTTGGGAGGAATTAGCTAGTAGGATAAATTTAAGTCATGCATTGACAAAATGACATTACTTTATACTTAGTCTGATTTCAAGTCAAAAGCAGGCACAGGTAGGAAGATACCAACAGTCTGAAATATTTGTAGTACTTTCTATGAGAGGAATAATGATTGTTTTTCTCGTTAATAAAAGTAAATCAAGTTTAAACTGTGAAGTTGGAGACTATATGGAGAGAAAATATAATAAACTAAAAATAAATTGTTCTCCATCGTTGTGAGTGAATTATGCACATTACTCCAAACAGATTTTGTTGAGGTGATTTAGCCATAATCCATTTGTTTTGTGCTTGCATGCCTAAATTTTATGTATCATTTGTACACAGATGAATAAAAGACTGTTTCAGAGATATAAATATGCATATGCAAAGCCAAGTACAGTAAGATTGAATCATCTCCATATATTCTGTAACAGGAAAATAAAAAAGATGACACGAAGCATCAAATTACCTTATTTTACTAGCTTTTCCCTCAAACTCATTTTTAAAAGTACAAAACAATATAATTTGTTGTGGCATGCTAGTCCCTGCGTTGCTATTAAGCTATCCAGGTGATGCTCTCTTGAGAATCCACTCTGAACAGAGGCCTAATTCAGGACTGGATCACAACATCTGCACCAGATAGAATTTGTCATCTTCTGTCTTCAAGCCCATTGGCTGTTGCTTAGCAACTGGTCAATCTCACAGAGTATTTGCCATGACAAATTAGTAGTGTTGTTACCATGACAACCAGCTTTGTTACTTAATTAAATTGATTTGAATCAGAATTGGCTTTCGGGGAAACAAGTGTGTTGTGTGAAGTAGTAAACATGAGCTTGCAGCTAAACCATTCATGCTTTGATGTAGTAGTCCCTAAAATCAACACTACCAGGATGAAATCCACAATCAAGTCCTGAAATCACTGTGGACAGACTTACTTAAGATTTTAATTTCCTTTTCCAGATTTTTTTTTAGAGCACTCTGGATATATTTAGCAATGGTCAAAAAAAAAAAAAAATAAAAAGAACCCAAACCCCAGGCTACTCCAATTTCTTGATTAATGCTTTGGCAATGTAAGTAGGGAAGTTACTGCTCTTTAGCAACAAATTGTGGAGCCATGTTTCATGTGTCACTGGAAATTGCACAGCTTCACACAGAAAACAGGAAAAGAAATCAGATTATATGGGGTAAAGAGCTAGGAATGGAATTTCTTGACATTCTATTTCTTCTCCAGTGGCATCTTGGTGCTGCCTGGAAAGTCTCAGTGTTCACCATAATATGGGACTCTGACTGGCTTGAGGAAGTGAGGGAAATCCCTTCTTTTGATACTTAGGGTCCAGGCAGCACAAATTTAAAATAAGGAAAGCTAGAAATTCAGATTTCACACTATCTGCAAATTTCTTTTAACAGAAACACCTACACACTTTTTAATTATGTTTTCTTCCCCTCTTATCCTCTTTGCAGACTGACAGAGGCACAGGATTAGCATATTTATATCATACATATATTTAATGAATGAAACCTACACGTTAAGTGTGAGCACAGCTGTTCCAGACTTCAGATATGTAATCTCACATTTTTTCAGTTTATCTCTATTTTATCACCAGTAATGTATGGGTGCCTGCTTTTGCTATCCTTCCTGATTTTCTTGCAAATTTAACTGCACAACTCAAGTTGCATTTTCCTTATAAAATATTAAATTAACTGCTTGGAATGATTTGAAATTTCTCATTATGTGTGACTGATTTAAAGCTCGGATGTGCTGTTTTGCATGGATGTTCCAAAGCTTAAGCCTATGTAAACAATAAATGGGAAACATCAACCAAGTGGTGAGTCACAAGGGAAACTGCAAAATGTTGACAAATTCGAAATTGCAAGGTGCTGTGTGGCCTTGCTACATCGCTTGTGTGCTATCTGTAATTCACACTGCTATCATTAGAAAATGCAGACTGCCTGCTGAATTTCTCTGAAGTAGATTTTTATTTCGTTAGACATTATTAGCAGAGTCTCACTTTTTTAATGCACTCTTTTTGAGAGCTTGTCTTTGTTCAGAAGCTTCTGGAAAATAAATAATTTAAAAGAAAGAAGAAACGTTTACATATGTACCACTAGCAGAACTATATATCTTTCACACCTCTGAATGAATTCATACAAAGTGTTTTTCTCCTTAGATTGGTTTCACAAAACTTAGTAATAGCAACACCTGGTTTACAGCAGTTTAGATATAAATTCCAAGCATTTTAATATTTTTTCCTTGTAAATATTATACATTATATGTATTACCCCGATACAGTGATTTCATCTTCAAAAACCCTGTAGAAATGTTATATGGTTCTTCTCATACTTAAAGCAGAATTAATAATAGGAATTGACATCTTTATTATACAGATAGGGAAAATGCAGAGGAAAAAAATTAAGTCATTGTCAGAACATAGTCAAAAGTTCAGAACTCAGAATCACTGTTCACACATCTGTCATACGCATCAATGTTAGGCTTCAAGTTTTGACCAGCTAAAATTTGTATACCATAAAGTATCTCTCAAAGTTGATTTTTAAGTGTTTTCCTATTACAAGTCTCTTCATATTTTCCGTGGGGCTCTAATTGGAAGGAAAAAAATTGACTATTAGAAGAAAAAGAAATTCTGCTAAGTGTTTGTTTTTTCATAGATTTCATTTATATTCATCTAATTTTGACTGTTGAAACAATGCACTGTCAGAAAAAAAGTCGTTTTCTGAAAAATGCTTATCAGTGTTAATAAGAGAAGAATCTAAAGAATAAAAGTGGAGAGAAAGCGTGGAGTAAAATTTTGTCCAAAGGATAAGTGGAAGTCTGAAACAGGATGGTATTTGAGATTAACCACAAGTGGTACAGTTAATTGAGAGAAGCTGAAAATCCATACATAAGTCAGGAACAGAACACTTCAGAAAAAAAAAAGAAAAAAAAAGAGAAAAGGTATTATCTTTTCTCACACATCAATGAGCAGTGGGGCAATATCTCATCTGTTCCATGGCTCACTACTCATTTTGGTGACCAACTGGTGACCACTCTTGTAATTAAGGTATAGTTTTTAGAAATGAAATTCATTTCTTTCCAGGTGAAATGAACATACATGTCTGCAGGTTTTGTCCATTTAAAAGAAAAAAGGTAGCAATGCTGTAAATACTTGGATTTCTTCTTATGCATATTTGGCCATCGGAGATCATGAACTAGACAAATATTGGGGATTTAGCAAAGACACAAATTTAGTAGTTGAGGAACCTGTCCAAGTATCATTCACAGGGATTCTGGGCACAGTTATAGAGTGGAGAACAACATGGGATTTAAATGTATCATTTCATTAGTATAGCTTCTCTTAGAATATAAACACAAGAGTATTGGCACCACAACCCTGTTGTCTTGAGGGATGGTGTGGTCCTTATGGGCCTTATGGTTGTGAGAAGCAGCTATTTAATGTCTCAGACATGTCTGAAATGGAGTCCTTGGCTTCCATGGCCACTTCACAAGGCGAGGGGTTAGGTCAGTCCCAGAGTGACTCAGGCAGACAAACCATCTGACCACTGAGCCTGATGAATTTTGCTGCTTGCCCTTGGGCAAAGCGTGCAGATACTGTCTATTCCTGTTCTAGTGGGCTTAAATAGACAGCAAAAATGCTGTAACTTGGCTTATCCACAGCTAATGGATGCCACAGTCTTATAATATTTTACTTTTTGATGAAATGTTTGAGGGATAAGCCTAAGCAGGAATTTATAAGTATGGCAAATAGCTTTCAGTAGTTTGTCATCACTTATGAGCCTCCTCAGTCTCTCCAAAACAATTGGGGTCGGGGGCATATTTTTCTTTTCAAGGTTATTGAGTGTTTTCACATTGAAGATGAATACTTCAAAATCCTTCTATAATGATGAACTTCACACTCCAAGAAAGAAACATTTCTCTTTCACAAATGTTTTAATATTCTGTAGCTTTCTATCCTCTTCTGATTCGCACTAGAAAATTATGGTTTAGTGATATTTTTCCTATCCATACCTTAAGATTAAAGGTACAATTGAGCAATTGAAAGCCTGTCCATTCTCTCCTCCATGAACAGTGACAGATCTGAACCACGCACATAAGAACAGATGCAGCAGGACTAATTTTTCTTAAAGCTGGGTAGCTGTAGTGAAATTTCAGGGAATTAACTCTATCAAGCTTTAAGATTCTTATCATGAACACAAACGGTTATTGTACTAGACACTGTATAAACAAGGGTAAAATGTTGTACAGACTTACAAGTTGAAGATAAGGATTTTGGTTCTGTAAGTAAGGAGAATACAAGAAAATTAAGAAACATGAGTAGTCAATGTATTTTGCTTCAGTCATAGAATCATAGAATAAACTGGATTAAAAGGGACTCATCAGGATCATTGAGTCCAACTCCCAACCTTGGTCAGGACTCCCCAAGAGTCACACCACATGGCTGAGAGCATTGTACAAACTCTGTCACGTTTGGTGCTATGACCACTTCTGTGGGCATCCTGTTCCAGGGCTCAGCCACCCTCTGCATGAAAAACCTTTTCCTTTTATCTATCATAAGCCTCCCCTGACTCACCTTCATACTGTTTCCTCGAGTTGTTTCACTTCACATAATTAATATTTGAAAAGGAGTCATCCTAAACATTGGTAAATGTCACTAAAAGCAAGGGATCCTAATAAGTAGGAGCAGTTTGCAGGGAAGGTTATCATGGTTTAAGTTCCGGCTACAAAAATGCACATTTCAACAAATTGTAGAATCCCATTTGTAAGAATTGGGGTAGGATATCATGAAAACTGAGATTAATTTTAACTGTGGATGGTTAAACAAGGGTGTGTCTCTGATAAATTATGTAAACAGTATTTGGATGCAAGGACCAAGAATCTGTTAAAAAGGAGCCAGGTTACAAACCTGAGTGACATACAAGGTGGTGATGAATTTGATCAAAAAGAAGAAAGAATAAAGGATTTCTTTCCTTTAAGTCTGTGAACAAAAATAAACCCAAGGTGATAGCTGCATCAGTCTCAGTGAATGAAGTGACCAAGACCTGTGGTTTACAGGAAAAGAATATTGGAGAGAAAGATAAGGATACCACCATAATAAGCTGAAAGTAACTGAAGTAATGGACCAGAGAAGAGATGAAATGGAGGATTAGAGGAAACAGGAAAACAGGTGAGAAAATAGTCAAGAAAGGAGGAGGAAGACAAGATTTTAAGTGTGGGATTGATTATGCTGATGAGACAAACATGATTTTTAAATCTGATCTTTGACTAAGAATCCTTAACATCTTTGCTGAGAGGAAAGCTTTCCTGTGAAGGCAGTTGTAGGAATAAGAACAGGAAAATCCCAGACACATACTGTATTTCTTTAAAAATCTGAGAAGAGAAGGGAAAAAAAAAGAAAATAACACCTAGGGCATTAATGGAAAACAAGAAGATCATAAGCAGACTTCCTAAGGTAAGAAAAACAAAGGCATGTTTGTACACTAAGAGAGAAAACATAAGAAGTAATGACAGAAAGTCATGAAGAATGTGATGAAGATGAGGAGATTCTCTAGTAAAAACTAATCCGTTAAACTCATGAGAGACACAAGGGATCAGTATGGGAAAATCATAGTTACTCCAATATTAAATTGGAACATAATGGACAGATTATTGCCTGATAAGTAGTCTTGGATGGTATTTTTAATAGTTTTTTAGTTTTCTAGATTATACGTAGAAAATTATACAAAATTAATAAATACCTGTATGCCTAGAAAGGGCTTGCTAAAAATTTTTAGTGGCCTAATTCAGATCAAAATTGACCAAGTATTTATTAGAACAAGTTTATGAAGAAGATAAAACAATGTAAGAGAAAGCTTAGCTTAGAATAGGCATATGTACTGACTGGAGAATCAGCAAGAACATGGAAAAATTACTATTTTTCTTGCAAGGCTTCATATATTAAGGTTTTATTTAGTTCTACTGATCCTCATCCTATCTTCTAACATGAAAAAAAAATCAAAATAACACAATGCTAGGCTACAAATTCAATTTCCTACACTCATTTCTTATTTGCAATATAATCTTAAAGTGATACACATATAAATATATATGCAAATACATATGCGTGTATACACACACACACACACACACACACACACTATAAAGATACTTTACAAGATCTAAGAATGGATTTTGTATTTACTATGGAAGTAAATATAACCAAAAAGACCTATTACCCCATTTTTCTTTGTTAATTGTAACCTTTTTCTCCACCATTCAATAAAAATATATAGAAATTTGTAATTTCTTAGTGAACTTCAAAATTTTACATCTTTTCTTCATTCTTAACAAAGCACTTAATGAATATTGCATTACATCAAGACAGTACAAGTGAAAGCATGCTTTCTTAATAGAGCAAAACAAAGGACATAGTAAAGGTTGAATGGATTACACTGAAAGGAGGTGGTGTTGAGTGATGATAGATTCTATTGTGGTTAGGAGGGGATGCATATTTTCATTCACAGAATCACAAGGCTGAAAATGACCTCAAGAGGTCAGTTAGTCCACCCCTCTGCCCTAAGGCAAAACCAACTCAACCTATGTCACTCCTGACAGTTGTTTTTCTAATCCTACTCTTAAAGTTCTCTAATGATGGAGATTCCACAGCTACCACACCATCTTTTTCCAATACTTCCCTAAGCTTTCTCTTAGAAGACATTTCATAACATTTTTATGGATTATTCTTTGCCCTAGTTAAGCCTATTTCACCTTGGTCTGGTCAGAGACCAGATTTCCACGTATTTTTAGAATTTTTCTTCTTCAGGAAATTTTAAAGAATAAATTTGATATGGGGTGTTTAATTTTATGCCAAGCAGGACAGAAAAGATCCCTTAAAATATTTTGTGGCTTTACAGTTATTTTAAGAAATTGCTTGGAGTCAGGAGCCTAAAGGTGAAAAAAAAGACTGATTTAAAGCACTATTTTTTTTCCTTTCATTGAAATAAACATCAAATGAGTGGTAGGAACATAGTTAATGCATGTTAAGAGGGGAAAAAATGAAAAAGATATATTTTTATATTAAATGAAACATTTGAAACCATCAAGGAAGAGGACATTGTTCAGTACTGAGATCTGTATCCATGTCTCCAGGTGGTGGAATGCCCACTGGCAACCAGAGAGAGGAGAGGGCAAGGAGCACTCTGAGGAAAGGTTACCCTTCACTGCCACTGTCAACCTAAAGTGTACCAGTCATAACCTCATACTTGAAGTTTTAGGTTCCTGTGGTTGTAATTACACCACAGAGCCTTTCAGGTAGCATGCTTCTGAGCAGTGGCTTTGGAAACATTAATTTATCCAACACAATGACTTTGTGAATAGCTGCTCTAAGTAAGAAAGTGCTGAAGTAGCCTAAGCACATTTTATTTTCCTTTTCCTTTTTTCTAGACTCCATCACCAATCTAAGTCTTCATTTAATTCTTGACAATTCATTGACCATAAGAAAAATTAGGTCAAGGAGCTTCAGAAGTCACATAATTAGCAAGAAATTACACAAAATGTGACTGTACTAGCAACAGGAAAAAGTTAATGTATTTCTGGCAAATCTTTCTCTCTTCTATTAAGGTAAGAAAAATAAAATAATTCATAAGAAAGAAACATCTTTGTCCAATCATCTCTAATCAAATAATTTTCAGGAAGTTCCTTTACCTATTGTCTCTGGAACTGGCTGACCTCATCTTGGCCAAAGATTTTCAGTAGAGTTTTATAAAATTCTTGCATATTTGCTTGTTTTGATCTTCTTTCAGGTCAGCCATCCCTAGATACAAAAATCTGTGTATTCCACGCACTTTTGTGTTTGCATCATTTATCAAAGAGTTTGCAAACCTTTTTTTTTTCCAGATTAACACTTCTACTTTGCAGCCATTTTCTTCAGTTACTTTTAACTCTAAATTATTTTTATTTATATGGAAACAATATAAATACATTGAATCACTGTAAAAAATGTTTTATTCAGTAAAAATTAGGAAGCAGCTCCAATTTGATGATTTCTCATTTGAAAGAAACAGACTGTAGCACGTCTGTGTAAATAGATGAGGAAGAGAAAGGGGCAATCTCAGAAAAGTACAGTGTCTGGAGACTGAGATACTTTAGATGATGACACTAATGTTCATTTTCCAAACGAACTGGAGGATTACTGAGTTTAGAAGGAGCACCGTTTTCTCACAGCCCAGGGGCCCCACAAACTACCCTGATTTTTTTTTCCTGCACAATCTATATACCACAATCTAATCTCGTACAGCCAACAAGATTTACTGTCATGTTTAGAACATGTTTTAAATAGTGATTTGCCATCTCTTAAATAAATGTTGTTTGTAGCAGACAGTCTCTGGTTTAGTTTTGTTTTCCCTATCTGCCATGAGGATCCCATTTTCCTGTTAGTATGCTGACAACACAACTTCGTTAAGGCTGGTTGGTTCCATTTGCATTGGACATCTCTTCTGCATATAGATTGATGAGTTTAATCAGCGAATCAGGAGAAAGACTTGGACATCAATCAGTGTCAGTTTTCTTTCTTTCTAATTTCTGATTTGCTACTTCTAGTTATCAATGCAATAAAATGATGCCAATTTGAGATAAAGGCTTGGAAATAATGCAAAGTTAGTGTAAAATTGTCAACAGGCCCAGGAGCCCTACTGCATTGTGATCACTGATATTTTGAAAAAGACAAAACATATTTTACAGCAGGAGCAATGATAAATTCATTATTCACAGCTCACTAAAGAAAACATTTAGCAGTCTGCAGATTAAAACATATCATTATTTCTTTTGTCTTACTAGTAGAACAAAAATATACCTATGGATTTCCATGGACTGATAGTGAACCAAAAGTACATTTTGTGCCTCAAAACCCAGCCTCATCTATCTTTAGAAGTAACATACTCAGTATTGTTTCATACTGCCAGTGTACCTGGAACATTTCCTGTATCCATTTTAACAGCAAACAACTGAAGGAGTGGGAATTTTTTTTCTTCATTATGGACAGAGTGGTCAATGAAGGCATAATAAGAGTGAACCTATACTCTCAAGATTTCATATCATTCTTTAGGAAACTAATTCTGAGCATTAGGAAGCCAATTCTTATCACTTTGAATAGAAACAAGGTTTCCAAATTCCTCTAAGTATCCAGGTCTAACTGACTTCTCAGATCCTGTGAAGGAATGAATCAAACTACACCCCCAGGCTAATTCCAAGCATTGTACTATTCTTCCCCAATGGAAAACACCATCCAGGTATACACCTTTGCCAATAGCAGATTGTTTTCCTGACTGTGGGGAGAATGGGGTGGTGTTTCCTTATTGTTAGAACACCTTTATTGTCACTCTAGGATGAAGAGAAATGCATAGAATACTCCTCCCATACCTACAGGTTAGAGATGGAGAGATAAGGGAACTGGCAGAGACATCACTGCTCCTCATGCCCTAGCATGGCCATGAAGTTTGGTCCACAGTGTGGGCCTAATTAAGGAATTAGACTAGCATCCTTTTTCACAGGGCTGTAGATTGAAAAACAGCATAGTTAGGCCAATTATGCCTATACCTCATAAAATGGTAAAAAAAAATCAGCTCAAAAGCCAGCCACCCAAGAAGATAAAATGTTTCATATAATTACACCTCTTGAAGTATATTTCTGCTTTTATAAATGCTACTACATGTTGATGGAGATTCTTCTTTAGTTTATATGCTAGAAAAATCGGTGGTTTTGAAGCAGTAAGTCCTGAGATTTCTCTCTCAGTATTGTATGTTTCTGATTTAGCTATTTACAACGTTTTCCTTGTAAGTGGAAATCACAAACATATTTGTAACATCAAGTTTGTTTTATTTTTTTTAAATAAATGGCCAAACAGTGTTGCCAGAAATATCTGAGGAAATATCCATTTGATTTTAATTTATATGCAGGCAATCACAGAATCATAGAATAAAATCACAGAATCCTGTGGTCAGATATGCTTCAAATGGAAACCACTCACTTCATATATTAATTCATTCTGTAGTCTGCAATGTGGCACTGACTGAACATATACCATCTTTTTGCTCTGTACTTTGTAGACTAATTTCTCAATTTTAACTATTTTTTTTTTAATTCTGAATGATACATCTATTGAGAATAGTAAAACCATGATGATGAAATAATAATGATAATGAGATGATAGAACTATCTGCCAAAGATGTATGTACTACAATGTAGATTTCTTGTATACTTGTATGTATTTATATACATATATAAAAATACGGATAGGTAGATGTATGTATATGTATTTATATGAGAGTATAAAAATGCACATGTATATGTATGCATATCTGAATATAAGTCTATACAAAACAGTCTTGGTATTCATGTATTTCAATACATTTATTTCAGAGAAAGAGTGGGAGAAGATCCTACTGGGCCTTATTTAAGAGTTATGTGATCATCCTAGTCTGGAAAGAAAATGGTGCGATGGTATAAAACAAAGAAACAATGACAGAAGAACAAAGGCAACTCATCTCAAATGTCAGACAGTAAGCTATTTGCTCACTATTTGCTATTTGGAGTCATTCCTGCCTATTCCAATGGCAGGTAACTAGACTTTGGTATAATAATACCTAGTGTAAAAAGAAAGCCTGCAACAGGATTTGGAGGATTTCATCCTCACAGAAGAGCCTTGAAAATATGCTGAGATGTAGGTACATAAGACCAACACTATCTAAACTGGAAGACTTCCAAGAGTAGCTACTGCATTCCGTGTGGATTTTTTACCACCCCTGTAGCCATAGGAGAGTAAAATTGGAAGATGTGGATGCAAGATCATTAGACGGTGATTTTAAAATATATTCAGCATGCCAGTATCACATCAACTAACAGAGCAGCAGTTCTCCAAGTGCTCTGAATTCTATCTCCCAGCATCCATCAATGTTGGGTGATAGCTTTCAAGCCACCAAATTATATCTCCTATATATTCAGACTGTGCTTTGCTACCATCTCTTACTGCTTTTCTCATAGAAACAAAGCCAGATAGATGCTTAGGGCTCTGAGCATTGCAAAGGCACTTAGTGTCATGTGAGATGCCCTAAAACATTCCTGCCCAGCCTCAGCTGCCACTTCAGAAAGACACAGGTCTGCTGTAGGTGCAGCATCTCATCTGACAGCCGTATGTGGATGCCTTAGGGGGCGTCAAGCAATGCTTGATGACAAGGCATAGAGAACCAAATCAAATCCTCCTGGAGAAATGCTGCAATAACAAGTCTTGCCACCCTAGGCAGGTACCTCAGGCAGCCAAATCCAAAAATTTGCCCCCAGAGAGGTGAGGCAGACGTGGCTGTATCCTGCTGAGTCTGCGCTGCCAGGGCTCCCACCCCACGGATGGGGGTGGTGGGTGAGGAGCAGATGAAGACAGGCTGCCTGGATCTGCCATCATGATGTTGAGCTGCAGGCCTCATCTTGCAGTAGCCTTTTCTGAGTGTCTTTGCAGTCAATCCACTGCTCAAGGGAAAAATTTGCCTTTTTTCCCTTATAGCCTGCTGTAGAGACACTTATCACCCAGGCTATTCAAACTGGCTCAGGGGTCCTGTTTAAAAGCAATCAACTGCATAACATATGGGGCTGGCTGCCCCTATACCTATGCCTGTCTCATTTTAAAAAGGAAAGAAGCAGGGATTCAGAAGAGGCTATGCTCTTACTGCAGAGCAAGCTCATATTCAGCAAGCAGGATCCAAAGTCCTTGGCTCATACAGTTGTATTTACAATTAGCTCTAATAATTGAGAAAAGACAGTTGTCCTGGAACTGACTCTGTGGGAACACCTGATCATGCAAACACAGAAGCTGAAGAAACCTCAAGGGACCCACATACACTTTTCACACCTTCTCGATTAGTGACTGGAGCCAGGCCCTTTTGCTTGTGATAGATTAATCAGACCTTAACTCAGCCTCTAATTGGATGACAATCAGGTTCTCAGGGAATGCTGAATGGAGGAAAAAATTCTCATACCCTTATATTTTATATGTCTTTCATTTCTGGCCTAGCTGTCTTTTTTTTTTTTTCCTCCCTATTTTTTTTTTAATATGATTCATTTACTTTGTTGCAGTTCCTCCTCCTTTAAATGAGCTGCATATTTTCACCCAGCATTACTAACTTCCATCAGTTTTCCACTGAAGACACAACCTTTTCTTCTTATTATAACAGCACAGCTTGCAAAGTGATAGCTAGGAATCAGATTGTGTCAGCACTCCCATTACAACCCAACATTTTAAGAGAGTCATTTTTAGTGTGGCCACAGAAATATACTCAGGACTTACTGCTGCTATCTAGGTTTCGTTCAAAGAGTGAATTTCCTTTTTCTCCAAGCAGATGAAAACATTTGACCACTTTTAAACTGCTGGAATATAAACAAACCAGAATAAGGGAGAAAGTGACAGGTTTATGAGGCCAAGTTTACATCAGTGGTTGTCTTCTCAATCCCTTTTCTGCCCCAGCACTTTACTCTCCCTCCTAGTGTCTAGTCAAGAGAACTGCCTAACATTCTCAATGAATAAATATACAAGGAGCCCCTGAGACCATTTGTTCCACAGGAGAACTTCAGCTCCTGAATATTTGTCCAAACTTTCTACAGATATCCATTTAACTTCTCCTCCTAGTTCACCAATGCCAGTTGAAGATTAAAGGATCCTAAAATTCCGTTTCCTGGACTTTCTTCAATGATTTGAATTTAAAGTTGGGGTTGGGGTTTGGTTTTGTCTTGGATTTTAAAAGTTTGTTTCTTTTGTTTGGTTGATTTTGTACTGTTATTGGGTTTGTGGGGTTTTTTTTGGTTGGTTGGTTTTTTTTCTGTTGACTGATAATGATTTGAATCTGAATTGATACGGTCATCTGAATTAAATAAAAATATGTTTTAATTTTCCCTCACAATTTTTTATAAACTCTCAAATTATCTATATCTCTCACTAACTGATTTTTAAATAAATATCAGCACTCTTGATTCAAGAGGAAACAAAATAAAAATATTTCCAGGATTATTTTACTGCACTGAATTAGTTGTAACTGTGCTGAACAAATTTGCTGAATGAATACGATTTCACAGTCATGCAAAATCACTTCTACCAACTTTCACATTCTATTAGAGCTGAGCAAGCACTATGGAGAGAGAGTATCTCTGATTGTATGCATTACTTATTTTGTCTTAGGCCTAGGGAAACTGAGGCGTGTAGACTGTGGTGCCCCTGACAATTGAAGTCTATCTGTAACAGGTTATTCTAGGTCCCATGCCAAACTCAGGCATTTTCTCTATCCAGGGAGCCAATATTCCTCCAGTGGCAGCTCCCTATACCAACTTCTCACATGTGAGTTAATACCATGCTCACACTGTCTCTCTCACCTAGAGGTCTACTAGGTCAACTCTGTCCTTTAAACCAAATTATCTTTACTCATCAACATCACCTTAGATGTAAACATCATGTCCTTGTCTGTAAGGTTTCACCTAACCAAGCTCCTCTCTTTTTCTGAACAGCCTTTTAATGTTATTTTTATACTGATGTTTTATATATATATACACCTGTTTCTGCACAATTACAAAGGAAAATCGTCAAGCACCTCGTTCCCAACTTTGAGGTCATGATCAGTTACATAACTATGGACTGGTTCTTTCTAGAATTTCCCAGATAACAAGTAGACTGCAGTGATCAGTTGACTCCTGATTACCTCCCATAAATCCCACCAGAAACACAAGAATTTTCCATAAGCTCTCTGTGAAAGAACCCTGATGTGCCATTACAAGTGTTGCCCTGGGAAGATCAAATTCTTCACCCTATTTTTCTGCTCCACTTATACATTTCACCAATGAAAAAGATAATTTTCTTGACTCAATCTGTGACATCATTTCAGCTGTGTATATTCAAATCCATGTGAGAACTCACTTTTTTTTGCTACCTGCAAGCACTAGGTGGTAATTGCTTATGTGGCAATCAACCTATATGAAAATAGATTAGCAAACCAACAGTGTTATTAAAACTTAAAATTCAACAAGTATATTAATTATCCTGAACATTATGGCTATACGATGAACTCCTCTAGACCTCTTTAGTTATTTAGACTGCTGCTCCTATGAGACAAGGATCTTGTGGTGAGAATATATCCAGAAGGCTGTAAATCATAGTTTACAAAACCTTAATTATCACAGCTCATCTTGGTAATAAAAGGGGAATTGCCCTAAACTCAGTTCTTATTTTCAGCAACTCAATAATTCTTTTTATCTGAACATCACAGTAAGGGTTTTGGGGTTTTTTTCTTTAGATCTTATACTTTTTACTTAAGAACTCTCTTCTAAAACAAGCTAATAAAAATTAATTTTTGTTTCCCAATTTTCATTTTCTGGTTAAGTTTAGCTTTTAAAAGTGGTAAATATAATGTGGTTTGCTAATTTCAGCCTAATACCTTAATACACCTGGAATTATTACTAACATTCTTTACAACATTGTTCAAGTGTCTTCAGCAATTTTGTTCCTTGTGGATATGACTCTCTTTTAAACCAAAATTTAGAGTCTGCTTTTAGACCTACTTTTTGAGATCATTCCACTGCAGAGTGGAAAGATGGAAAGTAAATAACTAAGTTTGACAGAAAGATAAATGTACTAATGTAAATTTGAGCCTCTTCAGGTCCCAAACATTTCCCACAGAAGCCACTGTTACTACAGCTTTACTGCAGCATGCATAAGAGCAGATTTAAGAGGTGATGCTTATAAGCTGAATTGTTTGGGGAAATGATGATGGATTTTTTGCCATGAAAAAAAATCTGAGAGTACTGAGCAAATAAGCATATAGCTGAAACTGTAGAAGTCTTTGTTCTTCCCTCAGTGGGGGCTGTTGGATAGATATTGGTGTCCTTTTCCAGAAAAGAAAAGATGACCACTGGGAAACTGTTAGAGATGATACACATTAGAGTGGTCAGAGAAACCTTTTACATGTGGATGGTTAACTAAAGAATGAATGATCAGTTTCTGGTCCCTCAAGATGCCATAGGCCACAAATCCTCTGCTGTTAAGTTTGCATAACACCAACTTTAACTTGGTGTTATCTAAAGGCATGATTGGACTTCATACTCCCACACTCCCAGGTGTAGCCTTCAGGGTATTTGCCATAGGTTATCCTCATATTATAATTCTTTGCTTCTGAAGTTGACCTTTTAGTCAATTCTTACTCCATTTTCCCCAGCAGCTTTGCACATCTATAACATCTTTCCTCCAAAGGTCTCAAAGTGCATTATAGCCATCAATAAAGGTGAGATTTTCAAGGGCATGAAGGGCACTTAGAACGACTCCTCTTCCTGGTTTACAGGGAGACCAGAGCACCTATCTTACACTGTTGCATCTTTAGATATTTCTCTTTAACATACCCCACAATTATGTGAAAAGGCTAAGTGTAGTTAGTTCCATTTTACTAAAAGGGAATCTGAGGAACAATTTCAGATAACAGGCTGTGTAAGGTTCAAAGCTGCATTTACCTGGAAGAGCACCTAAGGGATTCAAGTCCTGGGCTGCTATCTTAATTATTAGAGTGCCATTACAGGAAAACCTTCACATTTCCTTCTGCTACATTAATTCAGATTACATCTGTGACATGAGAAGAAAAGACCCTTCTTTAAAGGTGGTCCAGCTTCTTCAAGTCCATTCTAGACTATTTTAAAAGCAAACTCCATGGAATGCACCCCAGAGCCTGGAGCAAGCTTTTTTCAGCTGTTCTGGTCTATTGGGTTCATATGTATTCAGAGCTTTAGGCACTTTATGTAGCTAGTTGATTAAATATATATTTAGAATTCTTCAATATGCATATTAATTACCCAATAGACTAGAATGACTATTTAGGAGAAATTTCTGCCCATTGTGTAAAAGACTTATTAAAATCCTATGAAAAATAGCAACTGAACATGCTTAAATGCTTCAATTCTTTCTGTGCTGGACCCCTCTTCTGCTCCTTAACATACCAGAAACAAGTTGTTTCATACCTTGGAATAATTACTGGACGAATTTCCATTATTGCATTACATGGATGCAAAATCTCATCTTAAACTGGTTTTTTTTCCTCCCTAGACTACAAACTGATAAATCACCCCAAGTGATTTATCCCAAGCACGTTGCTGCAGGATCAGGACCCTTACAAAGTAGCAGAGAGCAAATCCATCATTATTGTTGTTAGTACTCTAACATTTTTTAAAATAAATTAATTGGGGTGAGGAATGATGAGTGCATTGTCCAATGGTATATTTCAGTTTAAATCCGTTTTGTGCTGCCATATTCATGAGTGGGGATGAGAGGGAATGAGGTGTAACAGAACTGCACCAGAGGTACCAGTAAGACTACAGGTATAGAGATACCTGTATATCTATACAGGTATATCTGGAAGAGAATAGCCAGGCAGAAGTTGTGTGGGGGTGTGTGTGGTCCAAGGAGCTGGTGAAGAGACTAAGAAAAACTTTGTGCTAACTTCTTTCTCTGGTCCTCTCACTCCTTCCCAAGAGCTTTAGATTCCATGGTACATGTTCCCACACCACCCACCACATGCATGGTTGCATGTGAAGCCCTTCATGTCTAACTCCAGGAATACTCTTTTGATGTGTCCTTCCTGATTATACTTCCCAAATACTGAGATCTTCTTTCTCAGGCTACTCCTAGTGACCCTGTAAAAACCTGTTTGAAGAGATGTCCCCATGTTTTGGAGACACAGTTTTTACAAACTGAGAACCACAAGATGAGAAAAGAAGTCTGGTTGCAGAAGAGCAACATAGGATCACTGAGATGCTTGCAGATATATTTTTGTTCTTTTGTTAAATTATGGGAGACCAAATAATCAACAGAATAACCTCATCCCAGTCCCCCTCTGGCCACTTAAGAAACCATCATATGAGGACCATAATGCAGCATGGTTTATTGAGGACTCCCTCCATTTCCTAGGTTACATGAGAAAGGCCCCAGCATTTCATACCAGTTTGGTTTTTTTTATCTAGTTACCAAAGTATATATTTTTGTATGTGAGGGAGGATTGCTTGGATGAGATGTGAATAACACTGAGCCCCCTACAGATATGAAATAAGGTGCTGCATAGCTCCTCTTGGAAATAAAGCATGCTGGGTTTCAGTCTCAAAACAGACTCCTGAAATTCAAGAGTTAAGTTCTGCCTGCTGGTTTACACAAATTTATAGCAATTCCTCAAGAGACTGATCTGTTGGAAAAGTTTCAAAATGAATCCTGTGTTGTTTTAAAGCTCTCCTGGCTCCTTCCTGAGGGCAATGGGCAGAGTAGCACACCATTCTCTAATACTGGCTGTAAAAGCTGCACCCCAGCAAGTCAAGTATCAAGGAAGATAAATGCTCTGTCAACCTGCTCTGCTGTTATTAAAGGAACACAGCTGAAGTGTGTGCTGATGAACCATGAAATCTGAGGAGAGCCACAAGTCACTCAAGGTGAGAAATATGTTCTGGGAGGTCACACAGTATCTTTGATGTTTCTGTGAAATTATCACACCATAAACTGACAGACTAAAATATTAGATTTTTACCTTTTTAAGTCAATCATATCACTTTTTATCTCAAAGATCTTTCATTTGCAACTTGGTCACATATCAGAAAGTTTAACGTCCTTTTCGTGGTAAAACACAGGTGCAAGCAAACCCTCTGGGAAAGAGTCAGCTATGAAAGCCATTCGTAATCTTGTACTCTTGCCTCACTATCTCACCTCAAATGTGGTATATACGTGTTAAGTTGAAGCATAAATAATACTACATGCACATCTGCCTGAAAAACTCAGGGAAGGCAGTGCACCCTGGGCTTTTCACAGGCATGGTCAGGGTTGAAGTGCAAACTTAAGGCCACAATGAAAGAGGGTGAATCCTCAATAAACAATTGCCAACATGAATTCTCAAATAAACATGAAATCCAGTAAGACACTAATATGAATACAGGTAGGCAAACATATTACCTTTGATTTTCCTGGACCCCAACTGCACTCACTGCTTTGAAAGTACTGGAAATTCTGATTAACACTTCACTTTTTCTTTGACTAAACTGAAGATTTTTGAAACTGACTTTAAAGGGCAAAACAGCATGGCAAATTGAGATCTATAGTTCTGGTACCATTGGCAACATGATGGTCTAGGGTTACAAATGAAATATAAAATATTCTCTAAATTCACATGTTTCAAAGGAGAAAGGAATAAGCTCATTATATTATATGAGATAAAATCACTAGATTTACTGAAATAAGGTCAGATAAGCAGAAATCCCATTAGGGAAATTATGTCCATCATTATTATGGTGTCTTATATGAAATGGCCACTTTCTTGTCCTATAAATACCCAGAAGTAGGAGAACAATTTTGCATAATAAGAATGAAACTTCTGTACAACCATTACCTCAGCCTCTGATCTGCTCCATAACTCTCAACAACCTTTTCTCCCTGCTCGTTGACAGAGTAAAGTTGTAAGACTTCAATTGCTTTACGATAGAAATTCTTTGATCAGGAAACCAGCCAGAGCTCAGTGACTTAGAATTCACTTATTTTATGATGAATCAGTGACTCCATGGACAAGGAACATTTATCTCAAAGAAAACCTGATATTCACAATCTGTATCATCATGCTAGGATGTGATGTCCAGGTAAGAAGAATGATGCTGTACATGCTATAATTTTTCTCAGATATCATATCACTTCAAGCACACTTTAGCCTCTGAATTAAATGGGAAATTACATTATTTCAGACTTTGAATAAAATATTGTCTTTGGAGTGAAATTAAAAAAAAATAA